>NC_048580.1:49237127-49464627 GCF_013265735.2 Oncorhynchus mykiss
AGATGAGAACGTGTGAGGAGCCCCGGGCCCCAAATGGCCCCTCCCCTATTGCCATCACTGCTGGCCAGAGGTACGCCTTATCTGTTCTCTGTTTGGAACCTTTTGAGGGATTTTACTGTTCATGCTCTTTACCAGTGAAAGGATAGGTACATAGTTATTTGCAATTGTTCATATGTTGTTAGTAATAATGTGATAAAGTCTACATTCTCATCAAATGTTCTATTCCTATGTCTTTCTGCAGTGAGTATGGCTTTGCTGAGAAGGTGGTGGAGGGTATGTCAGTCATCATCAACTCTATCACCATCAAGGTGCAATCCCGTGCCTTCCACGCCTCCTTCGAGCTCTGGCAGCTCCAGGGTAACAGTCTCAACCCCAAATGGCAGAAGACTGACCTCCGCTACACCCGCATCACAGACCCAAAAAGAGGAGAGGTACGCTCATATGATTTAATTAACACGGTTATATTGCATTTATGCATATGCCTCCCCCTGTGTTCACCTTCCTTCCTGTCAAGCCACAGTATATATTGTACAGCATGTCCAGATTACATGGTACAGTTAGTACAGCATGTCCAGGTTACATGATACAGTTAGTACAGCATGTCCAGGTTATACGGTACAGCATGTCCAGGTTACATGGTACAGTTAGTACAGAATGTCCAGGTTACGTGGTACAGCATGTCCCGGTTACATGATACAGTTAGTACAGCATGTCCAGGTTACACAGTACAGTTAGTACAGCACGTCCAGGTTACATGGTACAGTTAGTACAGCATGTCCAGGTTACATGATACAGTTAGTACAGCATGTCCAGGTTACATGGTACAGTTAGTACAGCATGTCCAGGATACACGGTACAGTTAGTACAGCATGTCCAGGTTACACGGTACAGTTAGTACAGCATGTCCAGGTTACATGGTACAGCATGTCCAGGTTACATGGTACAGTTAGTACAGCATGTCCAGGTTACATGATACAGTTAGTACAGCATGTCCAGGTTACATGGTACAGTTAGTACAGCATGTCCAGGTTACATGGTACAGTTAGTACAGCATGTCCAGGATACATGGTACAGCATGCCCAGGTTACATGGTACAGTTAGTACAGCATGTCCAGGTTACATGATACAGTTAGTACAGCATGTCCAGGTTACATGATACAGCTAGTACAGCATGTCCAGGTTACATGATACAGTTAGTACAGCATGTCCAAGTTACATGATACAGTTAGTACAGCATGTCCAGGTTACATGATACAGTTAGTACAGCATGTCCAGCTTACATGGTACAGTTAGGACATTATGTCCAGGTTACATGGTACAGTTAGTACAGCATGTCCAGGATACATGGTACAGCATGTCCAGGTTACATGGTACAGTTAGTACAGCATGTCCAGGTTACATGGTACAGTTAGTACAGCATGTCCAGGTTACATGGTACAGTTAGTACAGCATGTCCAGGTTACATGGTACAGTTAGTACAGCATGTCCAGGTTACATGGTACAGTTAGTACAGCATGTCCAGGATACACGGTACAGTTAGGACATTATGTCCAGGTTACATGGTACAGTTAGTACAGCATGTCCAGGTTACATGGTACAGTTAGTACAGCATGTCCAGGTTACATGGTACAGTTAGTACAGCATGTCCAGGTTACATGGTACAGTTAGTACAGCATGTCCAGGTTACATGGTACAGTTAGTACAGCATGCCCAGGTTACATGGTACAGTTAGTACAGCATGTCCAGGTTACGTGGTACAGTTAGTACAGCATGTCCAGGTTACATGGTACAGCATGTCCAGGTTACACGGTACAGTTAGTACAGTATGTCCAGGTTACATGGTACAGCATGTCCAGGTTACATGATACAGTTAGTACAGCATGTCCAGGTTACATGATACAGTTAGTAGAGCATGTCCAGGTTACATGATACAGTTAGTACAGCATGTCCAGGTTACATGGTACAGCATGTCCAGGTTACATGATACAGTTAGTACAGCATGTCCAGGTTACATGATACAGTTAGTAGAGCATGTCCAGGTTACATGATACAGTTAGTACAGCATGTCCAGGTTACAGAGTCACTGTATCTATTTTTCAGGCCAGCTTAATTAGGCCAATTGTTTAGTGGGGTTTTTTTTGTTAAGATTTTTTTGCCCCTCTAAATGAGTTCCAGTAATCAAGGGAAAGGAAATGCATATGCGTAAGCCTCAGAGATGACCTCTTTTACATGGTCTCCCTGTTTGTCTCGTAAAGACAAAGATTGTTTGGCCAGTTTACTTCTGGCTCCTCCTACAGACTGGTTCCCTAATATGTATATTGTGTCTGTCTGTCCAACCTCCCAGGTGTTGACGTTTAAGGAGATCAACTGGCAGAGTCTGCGTATCGAGGCCGATGCCATAGAGAGTGAGGACCAGGACCTGAACAGTACCCCACTACGCCTCATTACCAACCAGGGACGCATCCGCATTGCCTTGAAGCGCAGGGTAAGACTGGGCCATGGGGGTGTAGTTTTCTTGATGTGACTTTTCCCCAACAATTTCCCCATGTTACAGTTTCTCAAATGCAACTGTTCTCATGGTGTATCATAGGTAAATAAACAAACAACATTGTGTCATTGACTAAGCAGTAAAATTATTGTCTTATGACGACTAACCAGGTTTCTCCTCTCTTTAATCATACCCCAGCTGAAGGACTGTAACGTGCTGGCCTCTAAGCTACTCTTCATCCTGGATGACCTGCTGTGGGTGCTGACGGACTCTCAGCTCAAAGCTGTCATCCATTACGCCAAGTCCCTGAGCGAGGCTATGGAGAAGTCTGCCCAGCAGAGGAAGAGCATGGCTGCAAAGTCCCTACAGGTACCATCCTTCTGCCTTCCTCTTATGTGTTAGAAACAGTACAGAGTCTGCAGCCCACACTTATATTGTACTGCAGTTCAAGTCTAACTATATTACTGAACTGTCTATCTACTCACTCAAACATTTTGTATAGATATTATAATAGCCTGTGTACTAATTGCAGTCATATTGTTGATATTATTCTCTCTGTGTTAGACTGCACCACCTTCCCCTGGTATACACTCTCTATGGACAAACCCTCCACCCTCTCCCAGTGGTGGAGTCCCCAGTACCCTGGACCAGTACTTTGATCAACACGATGTCAAAGAGTCCTCCTACCACACCTTCATCTCTCGTCTAGACCTGCACATATGCAACGACAGTTCCTCAGCAGACCCCGGTTAGTCCCACAGACACCCCAAAGATATGTCATGCACAGAATTAGACTATAACCTATGACCCTCAAACTCATCTCTGGACCTTGAAGCCAGTTCCACTGCGTTTTTTCATTGTTGCCCTCTAATCAGGGACTGATTTAGAACTGGGACACCAGGTGGGTGCAATTCATTATCAGGTAGAACAGAAAACCAGCAGGCTCCAGACCTCGTAGGTTAAGAGAGTGACCTATGACCTTTAGCTTTTCTGTCTGAAGTGATCTTATCTCTCATTTCTGGTTGTCTTTAATTTAGACAATTAGTGGGTGAAAACACGCTTTGGTAATGAAATTGCATTTCCTATTGTTATAAAATAAAAATGCGATGCTGCTTCTCGCAGCGACTTTTGAGGATTTGACATGAAGCGAGGGCCCACTTCAGACCCACTTCAGTTTGCTTACTGCCCCAATAGATCCACAAACGATGCCATCGCACTGCACAATGCCCTATCCTATCTGGACTAGAGGAATACCTATGTAAGAATGCTGTTGATTGACTATAGCTCGGCATTTAACACCATAGTACCATCCAAGCACATCATCGATACTCCCTGTTCACCCATGATTGCGTGGCCACGCACGCCTCCAACTCAATCAAGTTTGCAGACGACACAACAGTAGTAGGCTTGATTACTCACAATGACGAGACAGCCTACAGGGAGGAGGCTCTGGGAGTGTGGTGCCAGGAAAATTACCTCTCACTCAACGTCAACAAAACAAAGGGGATGATCGTAGACTTCAGGAAACAGCAGAGGGAGCAACCCCCTATCCACATCGACGGAACCACAGTAGAGGTGGAAAGCTTCAAGTTTCTACACATCACTGACAAACTGAAATGGTCCAACCACAAATACAGTGTGGCGAAGAAGGCGCAACAGCGCCTCTTCAACCTCAGGAGGCTGAAGAAATTTGTCGAGGCACCTAATTTTGGAGAAATGTCCTCTGGTCTGATGAAATAAAAATATAACTGTTTGGCCATAATGACCATCGTTATGTTTGGAGGAAAAAGTGGGAGGCTTGCAAGCCGAAGAACACAATCCCAACCGCGAAGCACGGGGGTGGCAGCATCATGTTGTGGGGGTGTTTTGCTGCAGGAAGGACTGGTGTACTTCACAAAATTGATGGCATCATGAGGGAGGAAATGATGTGGATATATTGAAGCAACAGCTCAAGACATTGGTCAGGAAGTTAAAGCTTGGTCGCAAATGGGTCTTCCAAATGGACAATGACCCCAAGAATACTTCCGAAGTAGTGGCAAAATTGCTTAAGGACAACAAAGTCAAGGTATTGGAGTGGCCATCACAAAGCCCTGACTTCAACCCCATAGAAAATGTGTGGGCAGAACTGAAAAAGCGTGTGCGAGCAAGGAGGCCTACTCAGTTACACCAGCTCTGTCAGGAGGAATTGGCCAAAATTCAACCAACTTATTGTGGGAAGCTTATGGAAGGCTACCTGAAACATTTGACCCAAGATAAACAATTTTAAGGCAATGCTACCAAATACTAATTGAGTATATGTAAACTTCTGACCCACTGGAAATGTGATGAAAGAAATAAAAGCTGAAATAAATCACTCTACTATTATTCTGACATTTCACATTCTTAAAATAAAGTGATTATCCTAACTGACGTAAAACAGGGAATTTTTACTGGGATTAAATGTCAGGACTAAAATGTATTTAAATGTATTTGGCTAAGGTGTATGTAAACTTCCAACTTCAACTGTACATAGACTTTAAATCACTGGCCACTTTAATAAATGGAACACTAGTCACTTTAATAATGTTTACATATTTTGCATTTCTCATCTCATATGTACAGTGCCTTCCCGAAAGTATTCGGCCCCCTTGAACTTTGCGACCTTTTGCCACATTTCAGGCTTCAAACATAAAGATATAAAACTGTATTTTTTTTGTGAAGAATCAACAACAAGTGGGACACAATCATGAAGTGGAACGACATTTATTGGATATTTCAAACTTTTTTAACAAATCAAAAACTGAAAAATTGGGTGTGCAAAATGATTCAGCCCCCTTAAGTTAATACTTTGTAGCGCCACCTTTTGCTGCGATTACAGCTGTAAGTCACTTGGGGTATGTCTCTATCAGTTTTGCACATCGAGAGACTGACATTTTTTCCCATTCCTCCTTGCAAAACAGCTCGATCTCAGTGAGGTTGGATGGAGAGCATTTGTGAACAGCAGTTTTCAGTTCTTTCCACAGATTCTCGATTGGATTCAGGTCTGGACTTTGACTTGGCCATTCTAACACCTGGATATGTTTATTTTTGAACCATTCCATTGTAGATTTTGCTTTATGTTTTGGATCATTGTCTTGTTGGAAGACAAATCTCGATCCCAGTCTCAGGTCTTTTGCAGACTCCATCAGGTTTTCTGCCAGAATGGTCCTGTATTTGGCTCCATCCAACTTCCCATCAATTTTAACCATCTTCCCTGACCCTGCTGAAGAAAAGCAGGCCCAAACCATGATGCTGCCACCACCATGTTTGACAGTGGGGATGGTGTGTTCAGGGTGATGAGCTGTGTTGCTTTTACGCCAAACATAACGTTTTGCATTGTTGCCAAAAAGTTCAAGTTTGATTTCATCTGACCAGAGCACCTTCTTCCACATGTTTGGCGTGTCTCCCAGGTGGCTTGTGGCAAACTTTAAACAACACTTTTTATGGATATCTTTAAGAAATGGCTTTCTTCTTGCCACTCTTCCATAAAGGCCAGATTTGTGCAATATACGACTGATTGTTGTCCTATGGACAGAGTCTCCCACCTCAGCTGTAGATCTCTGCAGTTCATCCAGAGTGATCATGGGCCTCTTGGCTGCATCTCTGATCAGTCTTCTCCTTGTATGAGCTGCAAGTTTAGAGGGACGGCCAGGTCTTGGTAGATTTGCAGTGGTCTGATACTCCTTCCATTTCAATATTATTGCTTGCACAGTGCTCCTTGGGATGTTTAAAGCTTGGGAAATCTTTTCGTATCCAAATCCGGCTTTAAACTTCTTCACAACAGTATCTCCGACCTGCCTGGTGTGTTCCTTGTTCTTCATGATGCTCTCTGCGCTTTTAACGGACCTCTGAGACTATCACAGTGCAGGTGCATTTATACGGAGACTTGATTACACACAGGTGGATTGTATTTATCATCATTAGTCATTTAGGTCAACATTGGATCATTCAGAGATCCTCACTGAACTTCTGGAGAGAGTTTGCTGCACTGAAAGTAAAGGGGCTGAATAATTTTGCACGCCCAATTTTTCAGTTTTTGATTTGTTAAAAAAGTTTGAAATATCCAATAAATGTCGTTCCACTTCATGATTGTGTCCCACTTGTTGTTGATTCTTCACAACAAAAATACAGTTTTATATCTTTATGTTTGAAGCCTGAAATGTGGCAAAAGGTCACAAAGTTCAAGGGGGCCGAATACTTTCGCAAGGCACTGTGTAAATACTATATTCTATTCTACGGTGTCTTAGTTTATTCCGCTCTGACATTGCTCGTCCATATATTTATATATTCTTAATTCCATTCCTTTACTTAGATGTGTGTGTTGTTGTGAAATGGTTAGATATGACTTGTTAAATATTACTGCACTGTACTGTTGGAGCTTCAAACACAAGCATTTCTCCACTCCCGCAATAACATCTGCTAAACATGTGTATGTGACTGATACATTTTGATTTGATTTGATCAACGTCTCTGTAATAATGTATAGCGGGCATAGCCATTCACTGTGGGAATGATTCAAGTGCAACGGTTAGGTGCGGCCTTTTCCCATGATCTAAGTGGCGCTCTCGATTTTAAGTATTTTCATTTCGATTTTTAAGGTTAACCACATTACAATGATTTTGAGATACAAAGACGATGTTGATATATTTTTATTCTTCGGGATTTTGAAAATTCTCCCGCGATCCCATTTTTTGGTTTTCTTAGAGGAGTATTTACACAAAAATCCACCCTCCAATTATGTTCTTGATGATGAAAGTTTGTTGTCAGAGTTGTCAGAGGTGAACAAAGCTTTTGACCTCTGACTTCTCATGTCACACAGATGAGCCTCCTCCTCCATGCCCCCATGGTGCAATGCAGCTGACCTTCCGCAAGCTTGGTTTTGACTACTACCCCATCCACAGGCCTGGTGAGTGTACTTCCCCCGATCGGTCAAGAGACTTGTGCTACTATTTGTTATAATTAGAGCTCACGTTTATTCACTGCTGTCCACCACATTCTTTGTTAGTGCTCCCACTGAAATATCAACCTACATTCAGACTTCTAGTAAACCTCCTCTCCATTAATTCATGCGAACTAATAGCCTTTTTGTACATAGTCTCCCCATTTTAAGGGACCAAAAGTATTGGGACAAATTCACTTATGTGTATTAAAGTAGTCAAAAGTTAAGTATTAATACTCATATTCATAGCACACATGACTGCATCAATCTTGTGACTCATACATTTGTTGGAAACATTTGCTATTTGTTTTGGTTATAATCCTGAATGAATCGTGAATAATGATGAGTGAGAAAGTTAGACGCACACATATACACCCCTCCAACAAAAAAATGCTAACCTACCCTGTTATTGTAATGTTGAGAGGTTAGCATGTCTTGGGTGTATGATATTTGTGCGTCTAATTCAGGCTTATCCGTAATCATTGTAACATGATTCCTAGTATATGAAACCTCAACCTCCATTCAGACGTCTATTAAGCCTCCTCTCCATTCATTCATGCAAACTAATAGCCTGGATGGCGAAGGATGCCCATTGCTATTATTCTCAGTGGAATTATTTGACTGTAGAATGTGGAGCACCTCAATTCCTACTAGAACTCTCCACTTCACTTCATCAGAACTACTGGTCTGTTACACAATTATGGAAAACACATTTTAAGGGAGATTGGATTGGTTTGCTTGAGCAATCATGCTAAATCCCAGATCAAATAGTAAAAAACAAAGCTTTGGAAAAAAATACTTTAAGTTGATGTATATAACTGGGATGTTATATACAGGTGTATATATTTTTATTAGGGTGAGAGATGGAATCTTTTCAACATGCAGTGAACCCTATTGTATGACCTTAATGTATGACTTTGTATGATATGACCTGCAGGTGATGGCTGTCGGCATTGGGAGCGTCACTGTGGGGCGATGGATGCCCGGGCCCAGTGGGCTGGCATACTACTGCAGGAGTTTCAGAGGAGGGTGGAAGCATCAGGGATCCCTGGGCCAGACTCTAAGGTCCCCAACCAGGCCAAGGACTTCCCTGCCAAGAGGACCCAGGGTGAGACTTACTACAACACACTGCCAGGTCCTCTTACTGTAGTAGGAATCTGATCCACCAACAGACACATACTACATAAACAAAAGTATGTGGACACCCCTTCAAATTAGTGGATTCGGCTATTTCGGCCACACCTGTTGCTGACCGGTGTATAAAATCGACCACACAGCCATGCAATCTCCATAGATAAACATTGGCAGTAGAATGGCTTTACTGAAGAGCTCAGTGACTTTCAACGTGGCACCGTCATAGGATGCCACCTTTCCAACAAGTCAATTGGTCACATTTCTGCCCTGATAGAGCTGCCCCGGTCAACTGTAAGTGTTGTTATTGTGAAATAGAAACGTCTAGGAGCAACAATGGCTCAGCCGTGACATGGTAGGCCACATAAGCTCACAGAACGAGACCCCAAATGCTGAAACATGTAGGGCATAAAATTGTCTGTCCTCGGTAGCAACACTCTCTACCGAGTTCCAAACTCCCTCTGGAAGCAAATTTGGGTTTGGCGGATGCCAGGAGAACGCTACCTGTCCGAATGCATAGTGCCAACCGTAAAGTTAGGTGGAGGAGGTATAATGGTCTGGGGCTGTTTGTTATGGTTCGTGCTAGGCCCCTTAGTTACAGCGAAGGGAAATCTTAACGCTACAGCATACAATGACATTCTAGACAATTCTGCTCTTCCAACTTTGTGGCAACAGTTTGGGGAAGGCCCTTTTCTATTTCAGCATGAAAAGTCCATACAGAAATGGTTTCTCAAGATCGGTGTGGAAGAACTTGACTGGCCTACAAAGAGCCCTGACCTCAACTCCATCGAACACCTTTGGGATGAATTGGAACGCCGACTGCGAGCCAGGCCTAATCGCCAAACATCTGTGCCCGACCTCACTAATGTTCTTGTGGCTGAATGAAATCAAGTCCCTGCAGCAATGTTCCAACATCTAGTGGAAAGCCTTCCCGGAAGAGTGGAGGAGACCAACTCCATATTAATGCCCATGATTTTGGAATGAGATGCTCAACGAGCAAGTGCCCACATGCTTTTGGTAATGTAGTGTACCTAGTGATGAGAATAAATGGTTATTTTCAAGTCACAGATACTGACGCTAAAAGTTTGACTTATGATATACACAGATGGACAACCCACCCCCAAGGCCAGCCCTCCTGAAAGGGAGCAGATCTCCAAGAGGACCTCAATAGCACAACCTCTCCCGTTGAACCCTCTTAAGAGGCTCCGCTCCAGCTGTGTGGTGGTACGAATGGATGACCTGGATATACATCAGGTAAGACAGGACTACCTATGTACATCTCTCCGTTAGGCTTCCTCTGACATTGTTTTATGTAATGGAGGCAGTCAAAGTATGCTATTCATTCTAAAAGGCTATCAATGGCAAGGATAGAAGACATGGAATGCAGCTGGTTGCACAGAATCGAGACATGTTGAAGACAGGAAAGCCATGTGAAGAAAATGAAACACTCTCTATGCACTATTACATTAATTCCTAACCTGACAATGTAGTCTTAGTTATATCATAGTAAGGGGGGAAACCCTTTTCTCCTCGCCACGCTCGAGTGCCCTAAAGCTTGTCAGCTGTGATGTAGAAAAACCCCTACCAACACAAATAGAGCTAAGCAGTTCCTACTTTTACAGCCATAGAGGAAATCAGATATAATATGCAGCAAGCCATGATAAGGGGTATTTTGGGCTTGAGTTGGTGGTAATTCCCCTTTTCTCTGTAAATAATCAAAAATGTAAGACCTTTTGTAGTTTCATTTCATGAGATGCAGTGAGCACCAGAGGTATTGGGACAGTGACAGTGTTTTGGCTCTGTACTCCAGCACTTTGGATTTGAAAGGATACACTGACTGAGGTTAAAGTGCAGACGGTCAGCTTTAATTTGAGGGTTTACTATTTTCATCCATATCGGGTGAACCGTTTAATAATTACAGCACTTTTTGTACATAGTCCTCCCATTTTAGGGGACCAAAAGTATTCAAACCAAAAGACAAATTCACATATGTGTATTGAAGTAGTTTCTATACACTTCTACATTAATGTGGATGCCACCATGGTTACGGATAATCCTGAATGAATCATGAATAATGATGAGGGTGAAAGTTACAGATCCATAAATGTCATACCCCAAAAAATGCTAACCTCCCCTGTTATTGTAATGGTGAGAGGTTAGCATGTCTTAGAGGTATGCTAACCTCCCCTGTTATTGTAATGGTGAGAGGTTAGCATGTCTTAGTGGTATGCTAACCTCCCCTGTTATTGTAATGGTGAGAGGTTAGCATGTCTTAGTGGTATGCTAACCTCCCCTGTTATTGAAATGGTGAGAGGTTAGCATGTCTTAGAGGTATGCTAACTTCCCCTGTTATTGTAATGGTGAGAGGTTAGCATGTCTTAGAGGTATTCTAACCTCCCCTGTTATTGTAATGGTGAAAGGTTAGCATGTCTTGGGAGTATGATATTTCTACGTCTAACTTTCTCACTCATCATTATTCACGGTTCATTCAGGATTATCCGTAATCATGGTGGCATCTACAATAATGTAGAAGTGTTAAGAAACATATTCTATTCTTATTTACAATAAAAGTGAATGAAATGACAAAATACATTATTTATCATTAATTTCTATTGGGCACAATAAATAAAACACACAACCAAAACATACAGCAAATGCATCCAACAAATTTGTAGTCACAAGCTTGATGTAATCATTGCATGCTATGAATACGGGACCAAATACTTAACTTTTGACTACTTTAATACACACAAGTGAATTTGTCCCAATACTTTTGGTCCCCTAAAATGGGGGGATTGTGTACAAAAAGTGCTGTCATTTCTAAACGGGGAAAATACCCTCAAATTAAAGCTGACAGTCTGCACTTTAACCTCATAGTCATTGTATAATTTCATCCACAGAGCCAAAACAACAACAAAATTGTCACTATCCCAATATATTTGGAGCTTACTGTAGTTAATACTGCATTAAGTTCCTTTTACACTACTTTCCCTCTGACCGTCAGAAAACTCATCATTACTTTTACGTTTTTGTGTGAGAAAAGCACTTCAGAATTCAAATTCACATGAATCATTATTACCATCCCTCACACAGGTGTCTACAGGGGGATGCCACAGCAAGAAGACCCCGTCCTTAATATCCTGTAACCGCAAGGCCCTGAACCTAGCAGACAATATACCAGCCATCCACCTGCAATTCACAGAGTATTACTTCCCTGACAACCCCGGTTTGCCTGGTATGAGCTAACCATACACTGTTGTGTGTGTTTCTTGCAAACTGCTATTTAGTCATTATCCTAGTAAATTATTCAAACTGTAGTTTCTTGCTGATCCTCCAATTCAATATTCAGTTCTCTTCTGGTGAAAGAAACAAACCATTCAAATATTATCTTACAACTGAAAATATGTCCCTCTCTCCATCCCCCTCTCCTTCCCCAGTACCCAATACTAACCTATATGCCCAACTGAACGGCCTACAGCTGTGCCTGGACCCAGCAAGTCTGCTGTGGGTCAACCTGTTCTCTAGGGGCCTACTGCGTACCCTGGAGCAGGTCAAAGCCTTCTACCACCTCCAGGACAGCAGCAAGGCAGAGGAGCACATAGACATCCACATGGACGCAGCTCAGATCAAGGTGAGACTGGTTGAATAAACCCAGACCAAGCTGTCAGAATAGAGTTGCATCATTGCAGTCAGTGTCCCTTTTGGCAGCAGAGTATTACAGCTCATTACACAACTTTAAGTCATTTCAAGTGTTTCTAGTGTTGTTCAACCTTCCAGATGTTTGCCCTTAGGGACTTTTGTGTAGAAACACTGCTCTATTTGGTAATGGGTATGCGGTTCACAGTTTTGTAATGCTTCTGGCTTTCGTCTCCAGTTCTCTCCAATGAAAGGGAAAGGGCCCATTTTAAACTTTGGTGTTGATGTTATTACTGGGTTAGTGGTCAGGAGATGACTGTGTTCCTGTTTCTGTGCCTCCACCCTGTCTGTCTGCAGCTGATCATTCCCCTGGAGTCGTCCATCATGGACCACCAGGACCGGCCCCAGTCCCTAAGCATCACCGTTCCCCAGATCGTCCTCAGCAACACACGCCACTCCCCCCACGGCACCCGGGCCGACCTCCACACCACCTACAGCAGCTTCTCCACCTGCCACTTCTTCCAGTCAACTCCCCCTTGCTCCTTCCCCCGAGACCAGAGCTCCTTCCTCCCCCTACCCTCTGCCTTCCTCCAGCACTCCCAGGAGATGGAGCCCCTGTCCCTGTCTGAGAGGAGGCCCCTAAGGCCCAAGGATGTCTGGTTCTTCAGCCTGTCCCGTCTGTCCATGAGCTTCGAGGGGGCGCGGAAAAGCAACAGGGGCAGAGCTCACCCCTTCGTGGAGCCTTTCACCATTTCTGTGTGGATGTGTCGTCCATCTGCGTTTAAGGTCAGTTCCCTAGTCTCCTCCCCCAATGAACCAGCTCCTGTTGATCCCAACCATAAAACCCCAGAACAGCAGGAAAACCACCTCCCGCCCAACCTGGAACACAACCAGGACAGTCGACAGGAGGTTGCAGTGGCTTCTATCCACTTCCTGGTCCAGGCCATCACACCGGTCAAGGTGTGGCTCAACCACTACCAGTATGTTGCCCTGTTGCGGATGAAGGACACCCTGGCCAGGCTGGGGCACGAGCTGGGCCGGGACACCAGGGACGCTAAGCAGGCCAGGGGCCAGGAGGCTGACCCCCCTACGGTGTGCCTAGCCCTCCTAATGGACTCAGTGGAGCTGGGGCTCCTGCTACCACCTGCAGCCACGGAGCCAGAGGAGGCCCACACCCAAGGGTCTGAAAGCCCCAGCCTGACAGACTCCGATCTCTCCCCCACTCACCAGGCTACTTCGCCAGGCCTTCTGGAAGACAGTGGGATAGGAAACACCACTGCCACCGTCAACAGCTCTCCTCCCCTTGAGCAGGAGGTGGATGGTGTAGTAGAGGAGGCCAGCGAGGCAGTGGAGGTCATGGAGGGGGAGATGGCCCAGGGGGATGGCAGTGGTCCTGTTCTCTCTCCTCCCTTCTCCCCTGAACACCATCACTCCCTCCTGTCCAGGGACCCCTCTACCTTCAGCCTGGAGGGAGAACTGTCCACTGCCCTCACCTCCACCAAGGACGTCACCAAAGATGCCTTTAGTGCCTCCCTGGACCTGACTAAAGGGGCGTTCTCCATCACAAAAGATGCCTTCAGCTTCATGAGTCGCGGGTCGGGGATGAGCAAGCTGTTCAATCCACAGGCGAAGTAGGTTTCCCAGCATGCTCTCCTGCTGTGCTGTTGTCATTACACTATATGGTTCAGCTCTCCCAGGTCCATATTGTAAACTGTATGGATGTGGTTTTACTGGTGTGAATGAACATACAGGCTGTTGACCCTAACTCACCCTCCGTTTCTGTTTGTGTAGGGAGCAGCGCCCTGAGGAGGGGTCCCCCATAGCCAGCCTGCGGCTCCAGTCCATGAACCAGTCTCTCTCGCAGCACTCATTTGACAGTGCTATCCTGGATGGCAGCCTGCCCAACGACCACCTCTCAGTGGAAAACGACGCCAGTGAGAACTTTGCCATCCTCATGGATGGTAACTCCCCACAATATCATCAGTCACTTCAAAACCATCCAAACTCTACAACACACATGCGTATTTTATCAAGAGAATACAGAACATTTAAAAATAAAGATATACTATCTATCTAGTAAGATGATTTAAAAACAATAATCTTGAATCCCACTGGACAATAGAGTTTTGTCCCTGTGTGTTCTGTTGTGGTTTCAGACTCAGGGGTAGTGTCCATGATGCGAACCAACGGCACCCCGGGGCCCAGTGGAGGCAGTCCTGCCCTGGGGACAGAGGGGGGGTCCTCAGCTGACCTGAGCAGCTCCCTGTCCCAGAGCATTGAGGACATCACACAGGACACAGTGGGTCCCATTTACATACATACACTGTCCAGTGTGACATTACAGAGGCATTGTCAGCACTTCCACTGTATATGCTCAGCAATCATACTGTATTTGTAAGCTGAGCAAAGCAGAATTGTTATTGTGATTAACTGATTGTGCTGTGGTGTGCTGTGCAGACCTCTGTGTTATTGCTGGTGCTCAGTGGGATGGCCTGTGTGGCAGACCTGAAGGGAGAGGACCTGGTGGTGGCAGTGGAGGCCCAGGATCTCATCCTAAGACAGATGGGCAACGTCAGGTTCTCTGACCTGCTGGCTGAACTGATGCCAGGTAACTGCAAGCTACAGATGGAACTATGCTTTTATCCATTCTGGATGACTTCCAGTGGCAGATTTGGATAATAATCCAGCGTAAAAACACTGCCTCTGTCAGTCATCGAAAATGAAGTAGAACTTAACTACCTAAAGACCCTGCACCTTACTGAGCATCAGTCACACTCAACATCTGTGTCAACACACTGGCTCTCAATTTCGAATAAAAATGGTTCCCTTTGTCAGAGAACACTCTGTCCTCCCAACTCACTCATTCTCTCCGATTCCCTGTCAAACACCTGTTATATCCACTCACAAAAAGAAAAACTACACCTTATGGGACAACGCAGACACTTGCAAATTCACACAGTGGCTAGCACACGCACTCTACACGCACATACATTATATATTGTAGTGTTATACATTTTGTATTGTAGAAATGTAGTGGTGTAATGATGTTAGATGATGTACTGTTTTATATTATTTGTTTTTTTGTGTGATGTGTGTCTTAATGTGCTTAGACCCCAGGAAGAGAGCAGCTAATGGGCATCCATAATAAATACAAATACATACTCATATTGTGATATAATCACTTCTGTAATCACCTCGTTCTCCCAGTGTAACTACTAAAGACTCTCAATGCTACTTTTAGACCACTCTGCATCCATAATACCCATTCTCTGACTACACAACACACCATTTTTTACATGATGTCCGTAGTGCCTGGTGGGTCTACCGTTGGCCACAGGCAAGGCTGCAGGGCAGTTCCCGTGGTGGGCATACGGATGGAGATGGGTCCTTCTGCAGCGCGGCATGGTTCTCTGTCTGCGTTGGTGGGTCACCTGGAGCTGGGTGTGCGAGACTGTCGGGTGGATCTGTTGGTTTCTACCCTGGCCACCTTGGGGCCCTTCCTGGAGGATGAGCTCAGTGCTGACATCCAACCCATTAAGATCCGGCTGGAAAACGTCACTATCACTCTGAAGGTCAGCTGGTAACGGAGACTATGGAACTCTGTTGGGGTCAGATAATGTTATTTGATGTTATATTTATACGTGGTAAGTTCCCAACAGCGTTCCATAGGATACAGATTGAATAAATGACAGTTAGCCTGCCATCCATGCAATGGAGTTAACCAGTGTTTTCCCCTCCTGTTTAGGATGATGGTCCCAAGGTCTACCCCACGGCCCCCCAGCCCCAACCTATCACCTTTACCGTAGACCAGGTGGTTGTGGAGCGATCTGATGACGGCATTTTGAGAATCAAAGGTGATTGGGGGAGAGGAGACGGACCTGTCTTTGAATATTACAATGATTTTGTCTCTCACTGCTTGAATGACATCGAATAACAGGAGTAATCTTTATTTCTAAATATGTATTGTCTTGTCTTGCAGGTGGTGAAGGCACAGTCCCAAGAGACTCAGCAGGTGGTGCTGTGGTATGTTTGGAGAAGCCAGACTGTTGGACAGAAGGAAAACTGTCGCAGATCACGGTAGATCTCTACACCCACTCACACTGGCTCACCAGTATCAGTGAGGATTAGGCTAGTTTGAACCACCATGTAAAATGAAAGCATAGCATACATAAAGTGATTATTCACCATAGCACAGTCCCGACAATAGTTGCATTGTACTTATGGTTTTTAACCTTAAATGTGTGTGAAACGGTTGATATAAAATCACATGTACTCACAGGGCTTAAATGGAATACTTTTAAGTTACATTTTGGATGATTAGATAAAGACAAGGCCAGACAGTTGTAGTACTCTTGTTCTTGTCTGGTTCTCTTGTTAAGGCTAAGAGGGGCCAAATCAGGGTAGCAATTACAGCTGAAGAGATTTAGCATACTTGCCCTGGCAAAGAAACATTATTTAGAAGTGAAAAGCAATAAAGACAACAACCTTTTCCCTTCAGAATACTTCCCTGGAGTCGCAGCTATCGGAAGCTCAGTCGGCTCTCTCTCAAGCCCTCACTGACCGAGAGCGTCTCCTCTTGGAAGTCAGGAAGTATGACCCCATGTTTGACCTGTGACCGCTTTACTTCCCCGGCCAGCAGAGGGCAATATACTGGCACTACATCAATAAGGGAGTAAAGGAACTGATAGAAATGTCTGGACAAAATTAGCTGTCTGAACCCAGGCATATGACCATTTCTAAAGAACAGTGATGAGTACCTAACAGTGGAATCCACCCTGGTGGTTCTAAAGTTCAAGCTCTTGTAATGAATTGCACAAACAAACAGTGTGTCACTTCCAGAGAACACATAGGGGGCCCCTGTAGAAAACAGGTGCCCTACTGTAGTCACTCTTTACACACTGACGGGTATTGCTGTACATTTAAAGCTATTTACACCTAGTTTGAATTTAAACCACCATAGAGAATAGTTGACTCATTGTTGTGCTGCACCTCACTGGCCATCTATCTTTAGCAAATCTTTTATTTGAAGAACACATGCCAAAATTTGTCTACTATGCAGTCTTCTATGCAGAGAACTGTCAGTTTAGTAGTGTTAAGAGTCCATTGATGTTGTTTCCTGTACACATCTTTCAATGTCAGGCATGCCCTGTGAAGACCACTAGAGCTCTAGGAATGTTGGTGCGCGGGTTTACAAACACCCACCAAGCTGCAACTATAAAACTGTTTGCTATTGTAAAGTAGATCCTGTTCATAGTTGTACATAACTGTACGTCTGTATAGTTAGTAGCTGGTATTTTAGATGCATTCATGTAACGTTGTTTAGGATGATTGTGTATTAAATAGAAGTGGGGAAGGGAAAGAAAAACACTGACTTAAAGCAGTACTGCACTGTAAACATGGAGCTCCTGTCTGTGGGATCACCAGACACACCTCCGCATAGCTATCCCTTTGAATGGTTGTGTATCCGAGAAGGGGAAAGCTCTCTCCACACTGTTCTCAGATACCAGGTCAAAATGTTCCCGTCTTATTTTTCTTGCATTTAAAAAATAAAAAAAACGTACATGATTTTGTTTTTTACGGTTAAACTAAATTTGGTGGTTGAATGTTCAGATGACACATGCTTTCTGATCTTTTGAGGACAGTTAAGACAATGGTTATGGTACATTAACTGGTTTAGTTTGTTACTTGAGAGGTGTACCCTGCACTCAGACAGGTATTAGTTGATCTCCTTTACTCACCCATCTGCATGGAGAAACACCATCTAGGTATATACTAATACCTCACTGACCATCAACAGAATTAGACTTCAATAAGTCCTTCTGCTATCCCTAACTTTTAGATACAGGGGAGTGGATTGGGGTATATTCATCTATGGTTAGAAGCCCCTGTTTTGGATCCCAGTGTGGATGAAATGTAGTGTTATTATTTTGATATGAACTGTTACAGGCAGTCATGAATATTTACTTTTTGCAGCTATTTTAAATAATTTTGGATAAGACAGTCTTGCTACTAGCCATCTCAACAAACACATTGCACAGCCATCAGATCAAAGAATACATAGAGATACTGCATCTTAAATGCGTATATACACACAAAATATGTATAATGCTAATGCTTTTATCTACACTAAAACTGACAGGTGCACTAATGCCAATGTGTTGTATTCTACCCATTGGGTACCTTTCTATTACTATGGAACACCTGTGAAGCCTTTGTACTAATTGGAGTTATATTATTTAATGTGGTTATATAATTCGAGTTTTGTTAGTAATTATAGGATATCTAATGTGGAGTTGACAAAGTTTATTATTTCTAAAATGTTTGTCTCAGAAGATTGGTACTTAAGAGGAGAGACATTGGGTTAACGTTACTTAGATCAAAGTCACACTCAGCAAAACAAGTGTGAATAGGGAGAAAGTCCAATGTGTCAAGAAGAGACTTGTGTATGTGGTATGGTGCTAACAAGTTAACTAACCCTTGGTTGAGCTTTTAGCATCATTCTCCACTCTCTTCTGAGTGGAACTGCGAGACCTCTGGTGGCCATAATAATATACCACTGTACCAAGCCTCTGGGCTTGTTTCTCTGGTTGCCTTCTGATATTAATGTATGAATGATAGTGTTACATTCTGATTGAGAGATGTAGCATGACGCAAAGGATGAATTATGTTGTACCCATAGCCTGAGAATGGTTTTAAGCAATTATTATTATTTTTTTATGTAAAAGTGAAAATGCCTAAGGTTAACAAATTAACTTGTCTAATGTGTCAGTTTTTTCCCTCGTCATGCATGTTTGTATTTGAACATTCCCTAAAGGTCACATTCAGTGTAACAAAGTAGTGATTCCGTTACGAATAATATCAACAACTCTTAGAAAATACATACTGCTACCAATTGTTTTTTTGATTGTAGATTTTTTTTTGTTGCATGGCCTTGGCTGTAGCTAGGTTTCCAACCAATTGGCGACAGATTTTCATGTGAATATTCTATAATCCGCATTAAAACAATATGCCCATGTTCCCATCAGAGTCGTTTCCCTCATATTGATTTGTTGCGGTTAAAGGTTGTGCACATAAAAATAACTTTTGCGGTTAAATTCCCATTCAGGGCTTGACCCACCCAGTGTATAATTAAGAACAACAAGCGATGCAGGCGAAACAGACAGGGTAGGCTTAGACACTTGAGAACATTTTGTCTCAAAATGTATTTATTTTTAAACATAAATACATTTGCACAATTAGCATAGACATGAGATTGGTCAAAACAAGACATGGTATCAATAACATTATAAACTGGATGGTTCGAGCCCTGAATGACGATTGGCTAAAAGTACCGTTTACCACGGGTTTGACAAAACATTTATTTTTACTGCGCTAATTGCGTTGGTAACCAGTTTATAATAGCAATAAGCCACCTCAGGGGGTTGTGGTATATGGCCAATATACCACGGCTAAGAGCTATTTGATCAAATAGAAGTTTCGCAATGATTACGTTGTTAGTAGTGTACTGATAGAAGTAGGATTCGTGACAACCCTGTAACTTTGAGAAAAAAACACTTTTTTAATAGTTTGTGTTTGGTCTTCACAAACTACCACAGCTTCAAAGCAAACACCGCCCATTTCTAAAATATATCTTCTTAAAATTTGATTTTAAATGTAGCCACACTGCTAACCGTATGCCTAACCTTAAATTAAGACTAAAAAGCACGTTTTTGTTTATTTATTTTCACGTAGCCAATTTTGACTTTGTGCCTGTGATGATAACTAGTGGAAACCGATGTGCATGTATCTGCACGCTCATTGGCTAGAATGGTCCCACCGCCTCCCGACTGCCTTCCATTTTTGAAGACGTTTAATTGTTTGAGCAGCCACTAGAGTATCTGGTCAATATAATGGATAATCTGTGATATGAGCTGAAACAAGACACATTTGATATCCCACATAGCTAGCAACAATGACAAGAGGCTGCCTGCCATCTGACCTTTCAGAATCATAATGCACGCCTTCCTGCCATATCGATGCGCGCACATTTTCTTGACGTTGTCAGCCAATCCGTCTAAACCTGGTTATTGTAAGTGATGTGGAATGAAAGCTGCAGTTGTATGACTGACTAAAATCCATGCTCACCCCCTCCTTAGAACAACTCTGTAAGCCCTCTCCATCCGCAGCAGGGTGACCACTCAGCCCCCAGCCAGCTTCCTCTTCACAGGGGGCAGCCTGTCAAGTTACACTTCTGCTGCCCCTTCAACTGATCTGGGTTACCATGACAACAGCCCTGAGCCAGCCAAATAGTGCCATGCATGAGGGGGTGGGCCTGGCATACTCTGTCCCTTTAGTTATTAGAATGACTTTGCAAAAATATAGTATTCTCATTGTTGTGGACAGAGTGAGTGTGTGCATGTAATAATCAAATGGATTATTATTTTGCTCTGTGGATTATTTGCACTTTTAAATGGGGTACATTAACTGGAAATTGCACTTTCTTAGTGTGAGAGTGAGAATCATCCCAGAGAAGATAATGAATGTCCTGATACATTTGTTGAGACCCTCTGACTGTGTTTTATGTCAAATTTGTGTAACATTTGCTTAGAATTCCTCACCCAAGATGTTTTAATGTCATTCAATAAGACTTATGTAAACTTGGTTCTGTGAACCAAATTAGTACGTGAGAATTTTTCTAAGTGATAAAATATTGACGCAACCTTTATTTGTGTGCTGTCTATTCTCCTAGTGTAGGGTGGTGACTGATCTTTACACAGTATGGTTTTTACACATTTATTGGTCAGAGAGCAGGCTTGAGGTTAGTGTCCTATAACATGCACACACACAAACTCAATTTACGAGACTACCTGTCATTAATGAGAAGATAATACATTTGATTTATTGAAATATGTCAGTTACTGACCCAAATTCTGTATTAAAACACTTTTTTCCATGAGACACTAGAAGGGACCAATTTTGGATACATTCTTTCAGCTTTATGCTTCAGCTCAAATAATAAAGCATCACATATACAAACACTAAGTAGATCTAATATTTTCATCAAACGTTCTATTATTGACAAGTATATCCAAGAAATACCCTCAACACAGAGGTTGACTTTGGAGTTGGACTATTCCTGACAGCAGTATACTGCATTTGCCTTCATAGCCAGACATTCTCCATGCCAGTGGACATTGGAATACAGAGAATGAACATGATAAAGTGGTGTGTAAGTTGCCACCATCTGAAAGGTGGAATACATCCCTGCTTGGCTCTGTCCTTCTATAATCAGCAAGGCATGAGTGGCTCAGTGGAAGAGAATGTTCTTGTGCTTTATATTGGGGATCTGCTCTGTTCTTTAGCCTCCCTCATGTGCTTGGGCTGTAGGGGAGGCATGTCTCCTCTCTTCTCACACACGTCCACAGCTGCAGGGCCAAACAGAAGAACGTAGAGTAGTCAAAAATGCCTCAGTCTTTGTTGGTGGAGATGCAAGACAATCAAGAACTCATCTGGTCAATATTGACCCAGCGATGTCCTTTACTCACCGTCTTCCACTATTTCTCCAGCAAATACCGGACATTGCGATAACCACATTTTGAGAGACTGGATCCTGTGATGGACTGTATCAGCTGTATCAACCAGGTAAAGATAAACATATGTTGAAATACAGCATACATGCATCAGTGAATTTTCTGATTGAAATTGAACCGATTCTGATGAAATCTTACATAAAACTGCCTAAAGGTCTTACCTTCTTTATAGCAGCTTTAGGGAAGGCAGATCTCATAGCAGTTAAAGCTGCTCCTCAGACAATGAGGAGACAAACCCTGGACAACACGGGGGGAAAATGTTAATGTACGAATTCTTGCAACAAATATGTTGTTGTGCAGTTACCACAAACACTTTGTCAATACAATGTAGAATATATGAATCTTACCGCATCTTCTGTATGTCATCCTAGTCAACCTTTTGGCACCTCTCCGTTTTCTTCTCAGGCTCCAATTTCAGCTTTTTGGAAGCAGGGTGACCTGCGGTTCCCTCATCCTCATCTCCAGCCATTGAGTCCTTCAGCAGGTCATGCAAAGTAAACAGGATTGTAGGGAAGATGTAACAAATAATAACTATATATTGAGTCAGGCTAGTGGGCTCTGTTGTGAGGTTGTTGTAGGGTTCCAGTACTTTGGGGGCCAATTTTTTTCTATATCATGACACTCTTTATAAGTTCTAGTTATTCCAACAACACACTTAAGCCACATCAAAACATTTTTTTAGAACATTCGCGGTCGGAAGCTGCTGCTCAAATCCACTTCCTTTTCCCGGGTCGTCACCATAGCCACAAAACCATAAACCCCGCCCATTTCAAAAATTTATTTTTTAAACCTAACCTTAATCACACTGCTAACCTTACGCCTAATCATAACCTTAAATTAAAACCAAAAAGCACATTTTTATTTTCAAGATTTGTTACGATATAGCCAATTTGGACATTGTGCTTGTGGTAACTAGTGACAACTCCTTTCCAACTTCATTGGTCTTTTATTGAGAGAATACTGAAAACAATGTGTGACTTTGTTTATAGTTGTCTTTTCTCTGTCAGTTGAGTAAAGATACACACACAGTTATATTTTGTCCAGTGCTTTAGTTGAGTACTTCCATTCAACTAGTCATAATGCTTGGCTTGTCAATGGGAAATAAAATACTACGCTTTTTTTTCAGATGATGCTCTGGCTAAATGTAATTTGGTAATCGAAGTTAAATTATATCAATATGTCAATAGCCTCCATTATTAAATGGAATATGCAATGAACTCTGGCACCCACATATATTTTGTGTTTAACGATCCTACAGTTTTTTTAAAGGATTTTTTATAGTTGATTATTGCATGTACAACCATGTGCACATGCACAGTGTACTTACTGTGCACTTACTGTATTTAGTACAAATATATATTTTGTGCATATTGGTAATAGAATAATCACCAAAATTAGAAATTATGAAAAAAAATGACTGAACGACGTCAGATAGGGCCAGTTTCGAGGAAGTGACGCGCGCATGAGACTGGGCGAAGGAAGTTTGCTCCGTGGTACTGAACGAAACTTTTCCCCGGAGCTACAGTGGGAGATCAGAACAATCCTGGAGAATTGTGTTGCTGGGAGAGTGATCCAGTCGTGCAGGGAACCATTGTTTTTCTCAGTACGTCTGTGAGATTGGTAGAGGACCGCAAAGGATTTTTTTCTCCCGTCTAACCCCCTACTCTATCCGAGATGGGGAAGGAGCAGGAACTCCTAGAGGCGGCGCGCACTGGAAATCTTGCCGCTGTGGAAAAGCTTCTTTCTGGGAAACGACAATCGACTGGAAGTGGCAGTGGATCATCGGGGACTGGTGGAAGCAGCAATATCAGTGGTCACAATGCTTCTCACCCGCTGTCCAGCCTTCTCAGGTAGGGGAGATCAGTGGATGAATGGGAGGCAGAGCGCGAGGTGTTCCGACCAGGAACGTCGGTGCATGGGCACGTTGTAAACGGCACAGCCACGTTCAGTAAACAACCTCCCGGAGTAATCAGTTTATTGTATTTCGGTTGCAATAACAGCATCAGCTATTCATTTGTTAGTTTGCATCCATGCAGTGTACCCTTGCTTCGCCATGTTTAATAACATGTTCACGTAGCCATGCACGCGCAATGAAGTGCCTCTTTGTTAGATGATCGTCAGTGAAAAATAAATGTATTGCAACATAAAACTCGTTACATATTCAAGATATTCATATGTAGTAGATTGCAACCTCGAGTCGTCAGTAGTTTGTGTGGGAAGCTAAACTACTCACATGCTTTTTGGTTTGTCTAGACATTTTGGAACGTTGAGAAAAATAGTCTACGAACGCCCCAGCATAATTATAAAAATGTTTATTTTATTTTAATGTCACAGGTGCAGTGAAATGTGTTCTATACAGGGTCAGCCATAGTATTACGGAATTAAGGTTAAGTGCCTTGCTCAAGGGCACATCGACAGATTTGTGGTATGGTCGGCTCTGTATTCAATTCTGGGACATTTCGGTTACTGGCTCAACTCTAACCAATAGGCTACATGCCTATTCATGTTTGACGCCAGACTCATTCATTTTCGTATGCCACGGTGAAATTCGTTTACATAAACCAAGAAAAACGCAATAAAACAGGATCTGTGAGTAAAATGGGTCATGATTCTTCCCCCTACATTTTGTTGCACCATGTCCTCCCGAAACTTGTCTCTACTAGCAAGTGGAAGGAATTGAGTTTGTCGGTGGACTGGGCAGTTGCATGCTCTTTTTTTACTTAAAAACAACTTCAGTCTGTCTTGCTCAAGGTTATTAAATAAATAAAGAACACATTTTGTGTTTTTGGGATTAGATAGATGGAGTGCACTTGGAATGCCCACAGAGAGTAGTGAGAAATAATGTCAGAGAGACTAATTTTGGTGACACTTGCTCTACAGCCCTTTCAGGTAAAGGTTGCAGGAGAAATGGGACGAATGGAATACACAATGACCTAGGCTATTAGTAATTGCCCTGGGACCAGTGGTGCCCTTTGTGTACTCCGTAACATAACTCAAGGTGCATTTTAAAGAGGCCATTGTTGTTATGTTATGGTGCGTACTTGGTTAACAAGAGAAGGGCAGTGTGCTGTTGGGGTAGTGGAAGAACCTCCTGCACCTTGTCTGGAACTAGGCTACACATAACGACCAACCCTACAGAATAAACATGGAAAAAGATTGGGGATAACATGTTGAGAACATATTTCTCTTGAGGTCTATGCCACAATACACAAGCCCAACGAGAGAGGTTTTTCATTATTTCCTGTTTTAAACACTAGGACTAGATAAACCACTTGAAATTAGAATGCTGGCCACACACAGGTGCATAGCAGCCATGTCAATCAACCTCCTAAAAGCCTCATCGAGGTGCCTACGTCCCATGGCTGAGACAAGTGTTGGCTAAAAGCCCCTAGGTGATGCATCACTGTGCTACTCTTGGCAGGCTGTACACTACACTGAATGTACTCTAGCTAATTACATGAAACCCTCTTAATCGGAAATCCAATTCAGGGATGTCATGATGCATTCAAGGCTGCCTCCCTCCCTGCTTGTCTGTTACAGATCTGTGGGTGGACAGGGAATGATGAGCCCATTGTATCAAATGAAATTGTATTTATCACATGCTCCAAATGCAACTGGTGTAGACTTTACAGTAAAATGCTTGCTTACGAACCTTTTCCAGCGATGCAGAGTCAAAAAATATAAATAAAAGTAAATAACGAGGAATAAAATAAAATGCACAAGAATGAAGCTATATATAGGGAGTACCAGATCAATGTGCAGAGGTATTTGAGGCAGATATGTACATGAAGGCGGGTAAAAGAGTAAAATAAAGAACAAAGTAGCGCCAGCAAATGATGAGTGTAAAAGAGTGTGAGTTTGTGGTGTCGGTATGCCTGTGTGTTATGTGAGTGAACGTGTGAGGGAGTGACACTGTAGTGTGTGTGTGTGTATATAAAGTCTAGTGAGTGTGCTTAGAGTCAGTGCAAGAGTGTGAGTGCAGATTGTTCGGTTACCATTAATTGACTATTTAGCAGTCTGGCAATTTAGGGGTCTTATGGCTTGGGGGTAGAAGTTGTGCCGATGCTCCAGTACTGTTTGCCGGACGGTAGTAGAGTGAACAGTCTATGGCTTGAGTAGATGGAATCTTTGGCAATTCGTCAGGCCTTCCTCTGACACTGCCTGATTGTAGAGGTCCTGGATGGCAGGGAGCTCAGCCGTAGTGATCTGCTGGGCTGTCCACACCACCTCTGTATTACTCTGCAGTCAAGGGCAGTGCAGTTGCCATACCAAGTGGTGATGCAGCCAGTCAAGATGCTCTCGATGGTGCAGCTGTAGAAGTTTTTGAGGATCTGAAGGCCCATGCCAAGTCTTTTCAATCTCCTGCAAGGGTAGAGGTGCTGCCATGCCCTCTTCAAGACTGTGCAGGTATGTGTGTGGACCCTGTTAAGTCCTTAAGGATGTGGACGCCAAGGAACTTGAAGCTCCCTGGTCTAGCTCACCTAATCAATGGCTGGCAACCAACCTCCTAGAAAATGTTTGTCTAGCACTTGTTGGAAATAAATAAACTGATGGTCTATAGACTGTGAATATCTCCAGCCTAGTAATATCCACTTTTCTGAAGATCTATGAGATCTTTAGCTTTTCAAATATACTGTTAGCATTGCCTCTATGTATATAACTTGCCTACCTGGTTAAATAAAGGTGAAATAAATAAAAAATATATGAGCTATACGGAAGTATGGACATGTAGCCTATGCTTACCCCCAAGTGGCCCAGGGGGAGATTTTCTATTGTTTGTGACATTTGATTTAGCGCATGTAATGAAAATGACAATACGTTTAGGGCACGTGTCAAACACTTTCCATGGAGGGCCGAGTGTCTGTGGCTTTTTGCTCCACCCTTGTACTTGATTGATGAATTAAGGTCACTAATTAGGAAGGAAATCCCCTTACCTGGTTGTCTAGGTCTTAATTGATGACCAAAAACGCGCGGACATTCGGCCCTCCGTCAAATGAGTTTGACCCCCCCTGGTTTAGGAGCATCTGTGAAATTACCATACTGATTCAGACATCGGTTCAATAGAGTTCTTTCACTAAAGACGGTTGGCCTGTGTTGTGTGCGGCTTGCTCGGCTTATTTTCATGGTGGAAAATAAGTGATCTTTAGGCCTACATCTGTGCATGTTCAACTTTCACGTTGAACTACGTCACCTGCCAAATGTGGTTGTTGTTCCAACTGATGTAGAAATTTGACATTGTGCAATATTATTTCCAGAAAATCCATCTAGGTTGTTGTTACACTGACATTGGTTAGCACAGGCACAGCATAGGTAGTTGGCCTTCTTTGCACAATGCATGCAACATGATTTGTATTCCCACAGTAACTGTCAGCATTGGTGATGGTGTGTTGTATTTATGCAGAATTTTTGCCATTCTTCCTATGGAATGGAGTACATGTTGAGACTTGTGGTGTTTTCGTAGCCAGGCAGGAGCACAGCTTTCCTCTGCAGAATGTCTTCTCTTCCTGAACACCTGAATGGAAGATGCAATTGAACACACACTGAGCCCTTCATGTTCAGAACCCCCACATGTGCTTTGTGTTACTCTGAAACAGAAAGAGAAATGGATGGAATGACACTGGATAGCATTCCCCACAGCTATCCTAGTGAGAGACAGGGAGCCTAAGGCATCAACATAACCTTCTCAGCATCAATACTAACCTTCCAGACTGAACAGCAGCAGACTGACGCCTGATAAGGCTTTCCTGTTTACCAGGGTTGGGTTCAATGACATGCCACTGCCAGTCAATGCCAGAACATGTGGTATTCAGTTGACAAGTTGAATATCAATTCACTTCCTGAATTGACTTCCATTTAAATAGAATTTACATCTGTTATTTTAGATTGCTTATATGGCCTTTTGACTGCCGCTGTGCAAACCTCTCAACAATAGCCTAGGCCCTATCACATGTTCTATGTGTCAATGGATGTGTTTTAGTCCAGTGGCTCAAGATCAACAAAGAAGCAGAAGTGGTGAAGCACTGTGTCATACATTCACTTCAAGCTATGCCTTTACAAATAGTGTACTGTACACTTAGTGCAACGTACTGCCCACATCTCACTCTGGCCCCATGATCCGTCTCGATCCTGGAGGTCCACTGGAAGAGCTCCTCTCTGGCACTTCCTGTCCCAGGTTGTCCAAACAACCTCAGCTGCTGGTTTCCGGTCCTGGAGGCAGAGGTAAACGGAGCCCATGGCAGGCCAGAGAGAGAGAGCCTGGCCTGCCCATTGTGGGGAAATTAACAGAGGAATGCATGGAGCAGCACTGACTGAACTGACACTCAGAGTTTAGCCAGATGAAGGGTTGTGTGTTGTCTCCTAAATTCACAGCCAGCTCCTTTGTCCCATTGACACAGCACAGAGAGGATCGCTTTTCATATTTATCAGGCCCCAAGGAACAGTTTGGGCTTTTTCTAGACTAAGTGTCCTAATGGAAAAAGAGAGCTTTCAGTGCAAAATACCTTTTTAAATGCATTCCCTTTTCTCCAAATTGACTATTTTAATAGTACTGTAGGTCCTCAGTCAAGAAAGCTGAATATACTTTGGCTATTTTGTAGCTAGATACTGTGGTAGTCGGGATTAGGTTGTTCAAGTAGGCCAACTGAAATGTAAGCTTGCGTTTAGCTTCTGTCACCATTTGTGAAATGTCATTGTGGGGAAGTGGTCAAGGGACAGGACCTGTTGCCAGAGGAGGTTTTAGGAAGTTTGAATTAAGTTCTCGCCCTGAGTGACCCAGAGTGTAGGCTACATACACACTGAAGCCCCTAAGTTCTGCAGGTTTGTTGGTCTTGTTTTGCTAAAATATGCATAAAAAACACATTTGAAGAAAATGTAGCCTAGACAGAGTTTACAGAGTACAGACGTCAGATGGGTCCTAACCAGTAACCACAGAGGAAGGTACTGGGAGGAAAGATGTGTGTGCCAGCCAGGCTCAGGTCTTCTGCTCAAATCCGAGTGGTGATTATAATAAGCCCCAAGCTGCAATTGTGCAACAACGGTCACAGAAAGTGAATTGTGCTTCCACTCAAATCTTCTTGCGTGTAGGGTTTCTGGTCGGTCCCTGCGTAGTTGGACCACCCTTGTGAAAATGTAACTTGCTAGCTAACAGCTCGAGACCTAATAGCCAATGCCTTGTTAGCACATTCTTTTTTTTAGCTTAGTCCAGGGGTTTTCAAACTTTTCTTGCCTAGGGACACCCACACAGGCAAACCGGCAACCCAGGGACCCCCTCATGTTAGCCAAAAAAATACATGTCTTATCAGGTGAATAATAATGGCAAGTAGAAGTAATGCATTTTTAAATGAATAGATTTGGTAGAAAGTTTCATTGTTTTAACTTCCCCACAGTTCTTTGGAAGAGGAAGTGTAAACTCTAACATAGCCTATTAGCTAGAAAGCTATCTTGGTGGCGGAGAGAATTTTGCTGTTGTAATGCATGTTTTCTGCAATTCTACAAATGTTTCCACTGAGCTGAGAGGACATTTTTTTTTGCAGATTTTAATCAAATTTCCAGTAATTCTACATAGTTTGCTATGGAACCGAGAGCCAATCTAGCAGTTTTAAAGTCAACTAACTGAAATTCTATGCGTTTTGCCATGACTAATGCTGTGTTCCTCTGCTCAAACATTATAACAACATCAATAGGTATGTGCCCTGGATCCCTGTTTTAAAAATATAAAAAAATCCAGTTCTCGGAGTGTCTAGCTTATGTTTTATTGTTCTCAAAGATGGTATTATTAAAAAAATCTATATAGTTCAAAATATTTTCTGCGTGCTTTCTATCTGGTTTTGGTCATTTAAGTTGACACTGAAACTGTTTTTCCATCCCGAAAATTAACATTTAGACGCCCGGCCCGCCTAAGAATTTTCTATAAAGAAAAATAACCTGTAATTAGCTATAAAGACTGTAATTTCCACCATATTAAATGGATGGATTGATATTTTGGCAATGAAGCTATTTATCTACTTCCCCAGAGGGGGATGAACAGGAACAGCTAGCATGCTAACTGTTCCTGTAGACTTCGAGTCATTGTGCTAACGCTATTTAGCATTGGCTTTTGAACCATCCTCCAACCTCCTTCATACTGGATGCAGAAAATTGTGCCAAAAAATGGTATTATGTTGTAGCTTGCGATATTCATAAAAATTTTTTAAAAAAATAAAAAATAATAATATATATATATATATATATATATATATAAAAATGGTTTGTTTAATAACAGAAGTGCTTGCAATGGAACGATGCACATATTTAATGAAACAAAGCCATTTGGTTTCTCTGTTATGCATGCATGTTCTGTCCTTCATTTAGCATGACTGGTTTGTCCACTTTGTGCAATTGAATGTTCATATCTGTCCGTGACAGGGAAACAGAGCAAAGGGTGTTGTGATAAGTAATCACGCAGTCATTTCAGCCACTCGAGACCATGGTGTCTCCACAGACCAAAGAGCTCTCTGCAGGAATCACTTATGCATTCCTAGAATCTGTCTGTAGTGTAATGTTAACAGCAATGTGACACTACCCACCCAGGCATGTGGTGAACCAGGAAGAGAATGCTAATTAAATGGTAGTTCAGTAGAATGCCTGGCACCCAGGTAGTGTCTCCAGTAGCTAAGAGCTAAGTTAGATGTTTGGTTAACAGCATGCTGTGAGTGTCACGTTCAGGGGATGGAAGGGTGATCTCTGAACTTCTTTCTGGTTCCATCTAGGAGAGAGAAGTGGTAGCTGTAAAATCTAACACCCATGTGTTGGCATTCCTAAAGTATTTGAATTTGGGATGACAGTCTGAATGTGAGGCCATGTAAGATTTACAATCAACATGTTTGTCTTGTCAGAAAAAGCTGGAGAAGAGGTAGGTGGCGGGCCTCCTTTACCCATGATGAATTCCACAGATGTGGGGGTGAAGACAGAGAGATGCTTCTGTGAAGAGGCCTCACTTGGCCCTGCCATGTGACACTGGCAGATTATCATTGCTGTAAGCTATAAAAAAAAAAATAGTTACACGTAGAATAATAGTGAAGACATCAAAACTACGAAATAACATATGGAATCATGTAGTAACCAAAAAAGTGTTAAACAAATCAAAATATATTTTATATTTGAGATTCTTCAAGGTAGCCACCCTGTGCCTTGACAGCTTTGCACACTCTTGGCATTCTCAACCAGCTTCACCTGGAATGCTTTCCCAACTGTCTTGAAGGAGTTCCCACATATGCTGAGCACTTGTTGGCTGATTTTCCTTCACTCTGTGGTCCAACTCATTCCAAACCATCTCAATTGGGTTGAGGTTGGGTGATTGTGGAGGCCAGGTCATCTGATGCAGTACTCCATCACTCTCTTTCTTGGTCAAATAGCCCTTACACAGCCTGGACATGTGTTTGGCTGTTCTTACTGTTGAAAAACAAATTATAGTTGTTTACAGACACAGTGAATTTATAAGTGAAATAATATATCACAATTCCAGTGGGTCAGAAGTTTACATACACTAAGTTGACTGTGCCTTTAAACAGCTTGGAAAATTCCAGAAATGTCATGGCTTTAGAAGCTTCTGATAGACTAATTCACATCATTTGAGTCAATTGGAGGTCTATTTCAAGGCCTACCTTCAAACTCACTGCCTCTTTGCTTGACATCATGGGAAAATCAAAAGAAATCAGCCAAGACCTCAGAAAAAAAATTGTAAACCTCCACAAGTCTGGTTCATCCTTAGGGCAATTTTCAAACGCCTGAAGGTACCACGTTCATCTGTACAAACAATAGTACGCAAATATAAACACCATGGGACCATGCAGGCGTCATATCGCTCAGGAAGGAGATGCGTTCTGTGTCCTAGAGATGAACGTACTTTGGTGCGAAAAGTGCAAATCAATCAAAGAACAACAGCAAAGGACCTTGTGAAGATGCTGGCGGAAACGTGTACAAAAGTATCTATATCCACAGTTAAACGAGTCCTATATCGACATAACCTGATAGGCTGCTCAGCAAGGAAGAAGCCATTGCTCCAAAACCGCAACTGCACATGGGGACAAAGATTTGCAACTGCACATGGGGACAAAGATCATACTTTTTGGAGAAATGTCCTCTGGTTTGATGAAACAAAAATAGAACTGTTTGGCCATAATGACCATCGTTTTGGAAGAAAAAGGAGGAGGTTTGCAAGCCGAAGAACACCATCCCAACTGTGAAGCACAGGGGTGGCAGCATCATGTTGTGGGGGTGCTTTTCTGCAAGAGGGACTGGTGCACTTCACAAAATAGATGGCATCATGAGGAAAGACAGTTATGTGGATATATTGAAGCAACATCTCAAGACATCAGTCAGGAAGTTAAAGCTTGGTCTTCCAAATGGACAATGACCCAAAGCATACTTCCAAAGTTGTGGCAAGTTAGCTTAAGGACAGCAAAGTCAAGGTATTGGAGTGACCATCACAAAGCCTCAATCCCATAGAAAATGTGTGGGCAGAACTGAAAAGGTGTGTGCGAGCACCCAACTTATTGTGGGAAGATCGTGGAAGGCTACCTGAAACGTTTGACCCAAGTTAAACAATTTAAAGGCAATTCTACCAAATACTAATTGAGTATATGTAAACTTCTGACCCACTGGGAATGTGATGAAATAAATAAAAGCTGAAATAAATCATTCTCTCTACTATTATTCTAACATTTCACATTCTTAAAATAAAGTGGTGATCCTAAATGACCTAAAACAGGGAACTTTTACTAGGATTAAGTGTCAGGAATTGTGAAAAACTGAGTTTAAATATATTTAGCTAAGGTGTATGCAAACTTCCGACTTCAACTGCAGGTTGTTTCACTGCATAACTTTGATTGTGCTCACTGTTCATCTTTAAAAAAAAACAAGAATAGGACTGTATGTAAGAAACAGGCTAGCTTAAGTCCTTGCCTTAAAATGATCATCTTTGTGGACTGGGGACCTAAACAGAATAGAACCCTCCCCCAATTGAGTTATCAAATTAGATTTTGCGATTTGGGTGGGTAGTTTCCAGAAAGACAATTACACAACACTTTCAAGTCTCAACTGTTCCATTGTTATTTTCTCTGCCCAAAATGAGAAGGCAGAAATAGAAGCTAATCTTGACAAGAAAAATACAGCACATTAGTTCCAGATAAGAACTTGGATCCCGACAGAAACCAGTGTTATTTATAGGTTCCCACTGCGGTTACTGTGTTAAAACAAACAGAAAAGGGACCCGCTTCTCGACTGTGAGTCTGGTATTTCACTAGAGAAACAGACACCTCTAATGAACTCTCCACTACGATGTGTTTGTTTGAATGACCCTTCTTCCACCCCTCACAGTGAATAACCTCAGTGGCACTGGAGGACAAAATGTGTGTCCTCCTGATATGAGAGACAGAGTTTTGTGTGGCGTAATGTGTCCATTAGTATTTGATAAAGTCCGTTTATAACTAGTTCCAGAGACATACAGTAACACTTTCATCCAGGCGTGTTTCTGAGCCCAGGCAACAAGGGAGCTCCTGCCCCAGAAGTTATGGTCTCCCTGGCCTGGTGTCTCTCCCTCTCTCCTTCTCCCTCCCTGCTGCTCTCAGCGGTCTCCTGCCCACCTGCTGGGACCACAGCCAACCCCCAGACTTCAAACATGTTTTACTTGAAGTCAGGAGAGATAAATAATTGTCCTCAATAAAATGCACACAGGCCACCAATTTTAAGCCCTAGCACATATTAACTTCTGCTTTGCTGACATTTTCTTGCTTTTCCAAGCTCAGTCTCATTTATTTTGTTTGAGGAAGTCTGTTTATATTATGAAATGTTAGTGCTAAAATGGTTGTCTTGAACAAACCAAGCTAATCTGTATTCTCCAGAGTCTATTTGCACTTCCCACTATCATATTGATGTGAACATTGATGGATAGATACACTGTTATTAGAGCAGTGGAAATAAATTAACATAAATATGGGTTGTATTTACAATGGTGTTTTTTCTTCACAGGTTGCCATTTTCTTGTGGAACCAGGTCACAAATCTTGCTGTTATGATGGCACACTGGTATTTCACCCAGTAGATATGGGAGTTTATCAAAATTGGGTTTGTTTTCAAATTCTTTGTGGATCTGTTTCTACCGCTTTCTCTCCACCTCTCTTTTTCTCTCTCCCCACACCTCTCTGTGCATACAACATACAGTGGGGCAAAAAAGTATTTAGTCAGCCACCAATTGTGCAAGTTCTCCCACTTAAAAAGATGAGAGGCCAGTAATTTTCATCATAGGTACACTTCAACTATTACAGACAAAATGACAAAAAAAAAATCCTGAAAATCACATTGTAGGAATTTTAAAGAATTTATTTGCAAATTATGGTGGAAAATAAGTATTTGGTCAATAACAAAAGTTTATCTCAATACTTTGTCATTGCCAACAAAGGGTATATAACAGAGGTCAAACGTTTTCTGTAAGTCTTCACAAGGTTTTCACACACTGTTGCTGGTATTTTGGCCCATTCCTCCATGCAGATCTCCTCTAGAGCAGTGATGTTTTTAGGGCTGTTGCTGGGCAACACAGACTTTCAACTCCCTCCAAAGATTTTCTATGGGGTTGAGATCTGGAGACTGGCTAGGCCACTCCAGGACCTTGAAATGCGTCTTACGAAGCCACTCCTTCGTTGCCCGGGCGGTGTGTTTGGGATCATTGTCATGCTGAAAGACCCAGCCACGTTTCATCTTCAATGCCCTTGCTGATGGAAGGAGATTTTCACTCAAAATCTCACGATACATGGCCCCATTAATTCTTTCCTTTACACGGATCAGTCGACATGGTCCCTTTGCAGAAAAACAGCCCCAAAGCATGATGTTTCCACCCCCATGCTTCACAGTAGGTATGGTGTTCTTTGGATGCAACTCAGCATTCTTTGTCCTCCAAACACGACGAGTTGAGTTTTTACCAAAAAGTTATATTTTGGTTTCATCTGACCATATGACATTCTCCCAATCTTCTTCTGGATCATCCAAATGCTCTCTAGCAAACTTCAGACGGGCCTGGACATGTACTGGCTTAAGCAGGGGGACACGTCTGGCACTGCAGGATTTGAGTCCCTGGCGGCGTAGTGTGTTACTCATGGTAGGCTTTGTTACTTTGGTCCCAGCTCTCTGCAGGTCATTCACTAGGTCCCCCCGTGTGGTTCTGGGATTTTTGCTCCCCGTTCTTGTGATCATTTTGACCCCACGGGGTGAGATCTTGCGTGGAGCCCCAGATCGAGGAAGATTATCAGTGGTCTTGTATGTCTTCCATTTCCTAATAATTGCTCCCACAGTTGATTTCTTCAAACCAGGCTGCTTACCTATTGCAGATTCAGTCTTCCCAGCCTGGTGCAGGTCTACAATTTTGTTTCTGGTGTCCTTTGACAGCTCTTTGGTCTTGGCCATAGTGGAGTTTGGAGTGTGACTGTTTAAGGTTGTGGACAGGTGTATTTTATACTGATAACAAGTTCAAACAGGTGCCATTAATACAGGTAATGAGTGGAGGACAGAGAAGCCTCTTAAAGAAGAGGCTGGTCTGTGAGAGCCAGAAATATTGCTTGTTTGTAGGTGACCAAATACTTATTTTCCACCACAATTTGCAAATGCATTCATTAAAAATCCTACAATATGATTTTCTGGATTTTTTTTCTCATTTTGTCTGTCATAGTTGAAGTGTACCTATTATGATAAATTACAGGCCTCTCTCATCTTTTTAAGTGGGAGAACTTGCACAATTGGTGGCTGACTAAATACTTTTTTTTTGCCCCACTGTACATCTTATGTGGTGTCTGTGGCCAACATCTAGCAGCAGAGCAGAGAGGAAACACAGAGATACATGAGGAGAAACCTTGGGTCCTTGGCATCACTGGGAATTTCTGCTGCCTGGTTCATACGGGTGGATTGTAGCTGAAACTAAACAGCAGCTTGCTATTTCAAATAAAATGCCGGTAGAGGATATAGCAGGGGTCTCTAACAGGTTGATCACCACCCACCTATCAGTAGCTCATCAAACAATTCTAAAAATACATGCAAATTTCACGTTCGACCGCAAACTACTAGCTACTATAACACAGGAGTGGCATAATTCTTTTTACCTTTATTTAACTAGGCAAGTCAGTTAAGAACTAATTATTATTTTCAATGACGGCCTAGGAACAGTGGGTTAACTGCCTTGTTCAGGAGTAGAATGACAGATTTTTACCTTGTCAGCTCGGGGATTTGATCTAGCAACCTTTTGTTTACTAGACCAACGCTCTAACCACTAGGCTACCTGCCACCTCAATGTCAAAGTAGGCTTGCAGTACTGTATATGATTTGTATAGATTATACTGTACTGCAGTACAGAACCATCGCTAGATTGGCACATTAGATATCACACTCAACAACCAATTTGTTCTACACTTTAAAAAATATAATGTATTTTGATGTGATTTAAGCATTGATATGGACTCAAAACATCTCATTTAGTTGTTTCTCTATGAGCAATTGTAATTTTGAGTGAAAAACAAAAAATCTAAAGCCAGGAAAAATAAAACTGGGAACCTAATGTGGATAAATATAAAACAGAATTTGGGGAAAATCACCTGGTTTTATAGGGCAACCTTTAGTGTTCATTCTTAACCATTATTTGAGCAGGTACAGTGCATTCGGAAAGTATTCAGACCCCTTCATTTTCCCCCACATTTTGTTACATTACAGCTTTATTCTTAACTGAATTGTTTTCCTCATCAATTTACACACAATACCCCATAATGACAAAGTGAAAACAGGTTTTTAAAAATGTAAGCAAATGTATAATTAAAAAATATATATATTTACATAAGTATTCAGACCCTCTGCTATGAGACTCAAAATTGAACTCTGGTGCATCCTGTTTCCATTGATCATCCTTGATGTTTCTACAACTTGATTAGAGTCCACCTCAGGTAAATTCAATTGATTGAACATGATTTGGAAAGGCACACACCTGTCTATATAAGGTCACACAGTTGACCGTTCACGTCAGAGCAAAAACCAAGCCATGAGGTTGAAGGAATTGTCTGCAGAGCTCAGAGACAGGATTGTGTCAAGGCACAGATCCTGGGACAGGTACCAAAACATTTCTGCAGCATTGAAGGTGTTTTTCAGCGGCAGGGATTGGGAGACTAGTCAGGATCGAGGGAAAGATGAACGGAGCAAAGTACAGAGAGATTCTTGACGAAAATCTGCCTCAGAGCACTCAGGACCTCCGACTGGGGTGAAGGTTCACCTTCCAACAGGACAAAGACCCTAAGCACACAGCCAAGACAACGCAGGAGTGGCTTCAGGACAAGTCTCTGAATGTCCTTGAGTGGCCCAGCCAGAGCCCGGACTTGAGCCCGATCTAACATCTCTGGAGAGACCTGAAAATAACTTGGCAGAGACGTTCCCCAGCACTACTTTCTATTTTACACTAAAGACTCGGGGAAAGGTTGCAGGGGAGAAAAGTCGAATGTGCCTTTTTGGAAAGCTAGAGAGAAATAAATAGCTCGGGACACTTTTTAAAAACTTTTTTAATAGCACTCATTCTAGAAAAGGTTGGGTACCCCTGGGATATAGCATAGAGGGTGATATTGGCAGTGCTGTGCAGTTACTGCCATGGCTTCTGTTGGGAAATCAGTGTGGGGTAAACGCCAGCCTGTTTGAGGGAAATGCTGAAAGAATTCTTTTCTCACACCATCTGATCCTCCTTGTCTTTCAAATTCTGTATCTTTCTTTTCCATCTCTTTGGCACCAGTGTGTCTTCTTTTGGCCCATTAACATGCTCTGCTGTCAGAGCGGCGTATGGCGTAAGCAGTTTATCCTCACCTCCTGCTGCATCACAGATGCTGTGTGAAACAGACGCTCACTGAGAGCTGTTCATGTGCCATGAAGACTCAATCATGCCACACAGCCATACACACAGGCTGAAATGATGGTAAAAAATATTCTGAATTAACAACTAGCTAAAGCTGTCAACTAACTGATTGCTAATGAGCTAAACCTGACAGGCTGCCACTGTCCATAACTATTATATGCAGGGATTTTGCTCCTACTCCCTATCGACTGTAAGGTGTTGGTTACTATTTCTAGGCCAAGGATGTCTCTCTTGTCAAAATATATTTTCTTCACATCTAAAAATCTAATTGTGAGGGATTTTAGGACTGCTTGTTAAGTGAGAGCTTTGTTAGCTCTTGCTCTGGACGTTTATTTTCTGTATGCAATATTGTGGTAAAGAAATGTGTGCTTTCCAGGATAAATGGTATGTTCCATCTATAAGGACCAATGACCACCAACATGTGAAGTTCATAGGAGCATGTCAAATGAAAGCTAATAGTCTATATTTTTGAGAAATTAAGACAAATTTAAAATGTTCTACCATTTTTGCTCCTACAAATTTGGAATAAGCAAAGGTTTCTGTTTTTTGTCACACAGATGGAATAGATGTCTTTAGAAAACATCTACCAGAGAAGGTATTACAAATACATAAAAACATACTTGGATGCAATGTTGCCTCAATTTTTGGGGGGCACTGAGCGATTTCAGGTCTGCTGAGTGTAAACTTGAACATCAAAAACAATGGAGCAAATGCATCCCATAACATTTTAACATGGAAATACAGTGACAAGAAAAAGTATGTGAACCCTTTGGAATTACCTGGATTTCTGCATAAATTGGTCATAAAATTTGACCTGATCTTCATCTAAGTCACAACAATAGACAAACGCAGTCTGCTTAAACTAATAACACACAAACAATTATATGTTTTCATGTCTTTATTGAACACACCGTGTAAACATTCACAGTGTATGGTGGAAAGGTATGTGATCCCTTGGATTTAATAACTGGTTGACCCTCCTTTGACGGCAATAATAAATTCAACCAAATGTTTTTGGCAGTCAGATAGCCTTACATTCTCCTGCAAAATGTCTTGATGAACTTGAATGAATTTTTCCATCGATGATAGCAAGCTGTCCAGGTCCTGAGGCTGCAAAGCAGCCCCAAACCATGACGCTCCCTCCACCATACTTGGAATGAGGTTTTGTTGTTGGTGTGCTGTGCCTTCTTTCCTCCACACATGGTGTTGTGTGTTCCTTCCAAACAACTCAACTGTAATTTCATCTGTCCACAGAATATTTTGCCAGAAGCGCTGTGGAACATCCAGGTGCTCTTTTGTGAACTTCAGACGTGTAGCAATGGTTTTCTTTTGGACAGCAGTGGCTTCTTCCATGGTGTCCTCCCATGAACACCATTCTTGTTTAGTGTTTTACATATCGTAGACTCATCAACAAAGATGTTATCATGTTCCAGAGATTTCTGTAAGTCTTTAGCTGACACTCTAGGATTCTTCTTAACCTCATTGAGCATTCTGCACTGTGTTCTTGTAGTTATCTTTGCTGGTTGGCTAGGAGAGTAGCAACCGTGCTGAACTTTCTCCATTTATAGGCAATTTGTCTTACTGTGGACTGATGAACATCAAGGCTTTTAGAGATACTTTTGTAACCTTTTCCAGCTTTATGCAAGTCAACAATTCTTAATCTTATGTCTTCTGAGATCTCTTTTGTTCGAGGCATGGTTCACATCAGGCAATGCTTCTTGTGAATAGCAAACTCACATTTTATGCGTGTTTTTTATAGGGCAGGGCAGTTGTAAACAACATCTCCAATCTCGTCTCATTGATTGGACTCCAGGTTAGCTGACTTCGGACTCCAATTAGCTTTTGGAGAAGTCATTAGCTTAGGGGTTCACATACTTTTTCCAACCTGCACTGTGACTGTTTAAATGATGTGTCCAAAATAGACAAGAAAAATACAGTCATTTGTGTGTTATTAGTTTAAGCAGACTGTGTTTGTCTATTGCTGTGACTAAGATGAAGATCAGATCACATTTTGACAAATTTCTGCAGAAATCCAGGTCATTCCAAAGGGTCCACATACTTTTCTTGCCACTGTAGCTGTTCTATCATTCAGCCTACAGTAGCAGCCAATGTGTGGTTTTCAATGTAGCCTACATTCCATGAGACGTTTAAAAAAACAAAAAACATGTAGAGCTTGACATTAACCTGTTTATCCACTTGTCCTTTAGAGAAGGACTCCCTAGTGGTACAGTGGTCTAATGCACTGCATCTCAGTGAAAGAGGCGTCATTACAGTCCCTGGTTTGAATCCAGGCTGTATCACATCCGGACTTGATTGGGAGTCCCATAGGGCAGAGCACAATTGGCCCAGCGTCGTCTGGGTTTGGCTGGGGTAGGCCATCATTGTAAATCAGTTTTGGGTGATTTCTTTGGCCAAAAATGCTTGATTTTTCCTGCAGCTTTTCTGAAATTATGCGATACATTTTGCAATATTTTTTTTCACATTAATTTAATATAAAGCAATACAAAGTCGTATGTGCTCAGTTTCAGGACGATTTTATGCAGAATACATAATACAAAAACAATTAAACATTCACTCACTCACACACACCTCTCCTCTCCATCAGGCTTGTGGTTTTCTATAAATATGAGATGCACCTCCCATATGCACCTCTCATTCCTACTCTCTCTCTCCCTCTCGCAACAAAAAACCCCCAAATAGATTCAAAGCTGATCACTTTCAATTTGAGGGTTGATATTTCTTTCGCATAAATTGTCTTCAAAATACTTGAATGTGATTTGTTTTTTTTCTGAAAGGGTCGTTAGGAAGATAAAGCACAGGAAACATAAGAATAGAGTATTGTGGTTGATATGAATTTTTACAACGGTATTACCATTTTTTTTTTAATCCAGAAAGATTGTGCTTTTGTGATCCGTATTAGGTTTTACAGAGTTTAAAACGGCAAATCTAACAGACTGGGAAGAGCAGAGTGCCGACCGCCAAGAGTGCCGACCGCCAAGAGTGCCGACTGCCAAGAGTGCCGACTGCCAAGAGTGCCGACCGCCAAGTTTAGCCGACCGCCAAGTTTAGCGGAGTAAAAGTTTGAGTAAAACACCACTCACCTTGATTCTTTCAGAGCTTGCCACAGAGCTTGCGAACTTCATTTTGCAATCAGGAATAGCGATGGGTATCATTAAGATTTTAACGGTATTACTACTCTTACCGATACTCCTTATCGACCATGTACTTTTAACGGTATTACTACTCTTACCGATACTGCTTATCGACCATGTACTTTTAACGGTATTACTACTCTTACCGATACTCCTTATCGATCATGTACTTTTAACGGTATTACTACTCTTACCGATACTGCTTATCGATCATGTACTTTTAACGGTATTACTACTCTTACCGATACTCCTTATCGATCATGTACTTTTAACGGTATTACTACTCTTACCGATACTGCTTATCGATCATGTACTTTTAACGGTATTACTACTCTTACCGATACTCCTTATCGATCATGTACTTTTAACGGTATTACTACTCTTACCGATACTCCTTATCGATCATGTACTTTTAACGGTATTACTACTCTTACCGATACTGCTTATCGATCATGTACTTTTAACGGTATTACTACTCTTACCGATACTCCTTATCGATCATGTACTTTTAACGGTATTCTTATCGGTTCTTTTATTTTTTACAAAACAAATTAAGAACAGAATTAACATTGCTTTATTTTCTGAAATGTAAAATAAATAATAATTTACAGCAAAAGAAACAGCAATGTTTTGTACAAATCACTATTATAGACTAATGTTGTGATGATGGAAATGTAAACAAATCACTATTATAGACTAATGTTGTGATGATGGAAATGTAAACAAATCACTATTATAGACTAATGTTGTGATGATGGAAATGTAAACAAATCACTATTATAGACTAATGTTGTGATGATGGAAATGTAAAACAAATGAAATAAACACACGGGTGGGGCATGCAGGTAGGCTGCAAAAAGACAAACAGTTCTTAACAGTTCCTCTGGAGAAAGATCAACATATTTGTCTTCTCTGGCAGAAGTCGGAACCTCTCCTGGCTTATTGTGTTCCCTGCAGTCGAAAATACCATCTCGCTAGGGGTGGAGGAGGCTTGAGCACAGAGGTGGCTTGTTGCAATGTTTGTGAGGAGGGGCAGAGTAGCTCTCTTCTCCCACCACCACATCACAGGATCTTCAGCCATGGGGATGGGAGGCAGGCCTTCGTAGAGCTCCACCTCTAGGTCAACACTCTCGCTGAGGGTGAGGGACGAGGTGTCCTGTTGGATCGTCAACCTCGCTCCCTGTCCTCCTCTGAGAACAGGTCCTCCAAGGCACTCCTGGTTTTGTACAATGGAGGGACTGTCTCCTCCATTTCCACTCCTTCTCCTTCAGACTCCTCCTCCTGTTGCTGGTGCTCTGTGTCTGTCTGCTCCGGCTCCTGACAGCCCTGGTGTTGCTCCTGTCACATTGGCCTCAACAGTTGCCACCTGGGACAGGCTGAGGAAGGCGTCACTCACCGGCCTCCCTTTAAATCTGGGGTCCATTGCTGTGGCCGCATGCAGGAAGGCTTGAAAGTCCTCATCCTGATAGCTCTCGGAGAGGTTCTCCCACACCTTTGATTGTTGCCACAGATTTTGCATCTTCATGCTTCACAGTGAAGCAAGTGCTCTTCCAGTTTTTGGAGGATGGGTATGATCTGTCCACAGGTGGCATTTTGTCCACATGACACACACAGTGTGGCTGTATAGAGGATTCTCATGAGCTGGACAAACTCCTCAGCCTCATGGAAGTCCTCGTCCTTCGGACGGCCCAGATTGTCCTGGACCAGCGTGGGTCCAAGGCTGCTGCTTGGATCGCTGGATACTGCTCCATGAATCTCTATCATTAGATAGAGTTCCATCTGGTCTTGACATCAAGGAAGAGTGAGTGTTGCGGAAGGCCTGAAACAACAACAACAACAACAACAACAAAAAACAACATACATTTAATTACCGCACACTTGAATATTGAATTAAATAGTTAAATGTGGGAATTTCAAAATAACACTTTAATACATCGAACTGGCTTCTTACCAAGGAGCTGCAGCTTTTCCTTCAATACTGTTTTGGACATCGAGGATCTCTTGAACCACACGACCACTGCTCTGATTCAGGCTGCCCATTTATCAATGAAAGTCATTTTGTAGATTTTCTGCACTGCCAGATTCAGTGTGTGTACAAAGCATCCTATTTTTAGGATGTGTAGCCTCTTGATGGCAACATCCATATTGCCAGCATTATCAACAGTCACAGCTACAATCTTGCTCGGCTCTATCTCAAACTCTTCCAGAATGTCTGAGATCTCCTCTGCCACTACTTCGCCAGTTGTGATTTGTACACTGCCCTGGTGTGGAGGACCTTCTGTTTTACACTGCCCTGGTGTGGAGGGGAGGACCTTCTGTTTTACACTGCCCTGGTGTGGAGGACCTTCTGTTTTACACTGCCCTGGTGTGGAGGACCTTCTGTTTTACACTGCCCTGGTGTGGAGGACCTTCTGTTTTACACTGCCCTGATGAGGAGGACCTTCTGTTGTACACTGCCCTGGCTTGTGTAGTGCACTGTAACAGCGAGAGAGTGGTCCTGACAGAGGCTGGTCCACCCGTCTGATGTGATGGCCAGCTTTGGCACGTCCTTCAGCCTAGGTGTCACATTGGCCTTTTCTACACCATACCAGGTAGGAATTAATGTGTTATAGGTAACTTCTGGAGGGAGGGGTATATTTGGGGTTGAGTGCCTTGCTCATCTCCCTACAGTAAAAAAATGTTTTCATGTGTTGAATTATCATTATTGTGTATTGAATTGTGGAGTGATGGGACTAATATACAACCCTTTTATACTACTATATCCTAAAAAATGTATACAGCTCAGTATATACTGACAGACTGTTACCTAAAGCCCTTAGACTCCACTGTTGCAAAGGAGTGTAGGCCTTTCACTATGAACTTGGTCACGGCTGGGTGGCACTCATTCACCCTCTCCTCAGTCATCCTCCCACTAGCTGCCATTGTGAAGGGGCTTTGGGCTTGTCTTTGGCTTGGACCAGCGGTATTTTAGAGAGGAATGGGTTGGTTCACTGTGGTTGCAACTTTAACAAAAAAGTAGCATAATCTTTAAATGGGTGAACACACCCATAGCTAAACAATCAGCTGGCTTATGGTTCCTTTTGATCAGGAACCCATGTTCTCATAATTGGGTTAACTCTGTGTGTGGTCTCTAGGCTGCTAGCATACATACCTGACGTAGATCGGGCAACGAGAGATGAGCTACGAGCCACGCAGTCGAAATCTGTGCGCTTTCGATAGATGTTTGGACAGATTGCTTGTGTTTCCGCCCTTACAAGAAAAAGTCTTGTTGCACTTGTGGCAACGAGCATTGTCAGCATCGACTCTGGTGACTCTTTTGAACGTTTAGTTCGCTCTGCCATCGTCACTAATTAAGAGCAGGATATGTGTGTGTGTGTCACAGTCTCCCCGCCAGAGAGATCTCTCTTCTGGATTGGGTATAGTGAAAATGCATCAAAGACAAATGTCTTCATCTTATTGCAAATTAGAAATGGTTGGTGAGATAAAATGTGCAAGATAACATTTATATAGCAATAATAAATAGGACATTTATTTTCTTAAGTTCTCCAGTACGGAAAGCAGAACCAATAACGTCAGAGCTTATCGATACTACGGTCTTTCATTATTTAGCCCCTGGGCCCGTTTAATACCGGGTTTCAGTACCCATCCCTAATCAGCACTAATTTGAATGCATCTTTAACTTTATTAGCAGTAGGCCTATGTTTTGAGAAGTGGAAAATGTGTGCACCATAGCCATGGTGCTCAGTGGTCCCATCGTCTCTCGCTCGCTCTATCGTTCGCTCCGCTCTATCGCTCGCTCTATCGCTGTGCTGGACAGACCCTTCAATAATGGCTTGAATATTAATAGGTTAGTCTGAGGAATTTTTTTTTTTTAAAGGCGGAGACCATTTTCTCTAGTGCACTCGGGAACAACAGTACAGGGAAGCCTAATCATTACAACAATTATTATAGGTGATGTTTTTTATATATATAGTTGCACTGGTGCTCCTAATATAAAACGTCAAGTTGCACAGCAAAATATTTAGTAACATATGCGACTAAAATGGTCACACTTTAGAGCCCTGTGTGAGGGGGGTCCGTGCGTGGCTTTTGATCATTTCTTGGGGTTTTACTAATTGGTAGGAAGAAGTTTGGTCCAAATCGAATGTTACATACTATTATTATCTGAATCCTGTAAATTTAAATGGCTAATTTTGGCTGCAATCAATTAGCTTAATTTCTCCAAGATAACATTTTATTTCAACAAAATGTTTCTGTAATGCCGATCACCTGTTTCTAACCACAGAAACCGTTTCAGACCAATCTGAGATGGTGGGTGTCATGGCTTGTTGAAATGACATGGAACGACTCAGCCCTGACATGCGCAGTTGTCAGTCTTACCTCACGCTGCTGTACACTACAGCTCTGACATCATTAAGTCAATGTGATTCAGTATAATCCACTGTGGGAGCTAGGACATTGGCAGGTAGAGAAGTGCCAGTCTCTCTCATGGGGACTGGAGACTGTACAGTACAGGTAGTGGACACTGTCTCTGAGAGGCTTGCTGAGCTACTGTTTGGCAAATCTGGTCTCAATGCCCAACCAGCAGCCATCCCTCCGCTTAATTAAACCCAATTGCCCTGGCAGTGCCCCCGCTATGCGCCAGGCACCACTGGACAGCCTGCCCTTGGGTACTGCTACACCGCTAATCCCTAGCTGTGTGGTCGCACTGCTTAATTGGCCTGAGGACAAATCTGTTTATTTGACAGTGGGGCTCAGCCTCACCTGGTCTTTCCACCCAGCGGCACAGCAATCAGGTCCCTAAAGTCCCAGGACTGCTGCTTTCCCCTTCCACTGCTCCATTTCACCTTGTCATGTTGTAATACTGTTGAAATGGAGTTGTTTTGACGTAGCTACTAACTTGAAAACCACAGGGTTGTTTGGCTCATAGTACTGTAGATGCTGCCGTAGTGGATCCCAAAGAGACAAAGACAAATGGCAAGAAGAGGGCAGCAACAGAGGCTAAAAAGGGATTTCCGTCAGAGTTTTTGGGAGAGTGACACAGAGGATAAAGGCAGAGAAGGGGGTCCGTGAAGACGTCTTGGGCATCCATGAGCAGCTTCATCAGTCTTCTCCTTAAACACAAAGAATGTAAGAGAGAGTGAGAGGAATGGTATTATTATCATTCGTCCTTTTACTGGCCAAGCTTTGTGCAACGCGGCATTAAAGCCCCCAGAATCTCTTTCAGACTTCATCCTCATCAAGCTGATATTCCCTCAGGGATATTAGGGATTAGCTCTTTCCTTTCAAAGAGGAATTCTTAAGTCAGTTGCCATGCATCATACCCCTCCCCACTCCAACCTAATCAACTCCATTTTGTCCCCCCCGCCTTGCTTCTTTAAGCTCTGACTTTCCCTCAGTCCAGTTGGTTCTGAATCGCTCTAGCTATAAGGGGATGAAGTGTATTGTCAAGTGCCACTAGCACTGACTCATGCCCCTGTTAAGATGCTCAGGGGAGGTGGTGAGCCTTACACTTCGAGGTGCGGTAGAAGGGCCTCTTTCTGCCACATTTTAGGCTATATTTCAAACTGCTTCCAGTCAGTGTCTGTCCTGCATTCTATAACAGCCTTTCATGCTTGCAGTCAGACCTTGCATAAACTGTATGTAATCATGCAGGCAGTACAACAAGACCAGAGCATTTTTCTAATGGTTATTCATTTTTTGCAGTAATCTGTTATATAAAATATTTTATTATCTGGGACAGCAACTAGCGAGCTGACATTTTAGTTTTTTCTTCCGCTAGGTTTTTGTGCGTATTATGTTCAGTGGGCAAGAAACTGGAAATGTGCAAGTCCAGTGTCCTGTGCAGTACTCCTCACTACTTAGCTGAGGTGCTTGGGGGTGCTGGTCTGGAGGGATTTGCGTTGGCGCTCTAGGGGATTTATTACCCTTGGCAGAAGAATATACTTCCCCACTATAAGTGCCTTCAGAAAGTATTCACACCCCTTGACTTTTTACACATTTTTGTGTTACAGCCTTAATTTAAAATGGGATAAATGTTGATTTTCTTTGTCACTGTCCTACACACAATACCCCGTAATGTCAAAGTGAAATTATGTTTTTAGAAATTATGGCTGACCCCCATTTAGTCAACTGGTCAATTGTTTGGTCGATAGGCTGTTGGTCGACCGAGATTTGATTATTCCAGCAGTCGCAAATATATACATTTTTTTATGGCACACGAGACACCCGTCTGATTCACGCCTGTCACAGTGGACTAATCCGTTGCGGAGGCCGCGGGGATGGCACACTAGTATTACCAGTAGTACATTTACTGTTCTAATCTACAATGTTTGTTTGGTTAAGGTCATTTCTCTTAATGCATTGAATATATTATTATTATTACAGACTTTTACCGTTCTCATTGTGAGAATGGACACGTTATTTGCGGACCGCACAACCTAGGCCACACTTGTGTGGGAACGTTGTAAAATAGGCCTTCCTGATTTACTTCTTATCCCTTGCGCAAATAGTCTACAGCTGTTTCTGTCTGGAGCTTGGGGAAACTCTGAGTGCCCAGAATATTTTATACAATGTTGCAAGTTTGCTAGCGAGAGCTTCATGCCGACCATGTTGATAGTTGATACAATGTTTCACGTTCCTTGCAGAGAGGCCATGCATAGCCAATGTGATTTATGGGATATTTATTTTTATCAAGATATTTTCTACTCGCAGGCTGCAATGTTTTTATTTGTTGGATTTATGAAGGCTATTTTAGCCTACATAGTTGGTAATGGCAATAGAAGTTACTTTTAGAATTTTTATAAACCACATGATGATGATTTTGAGATACTAATACTTTATTATAAATGAAATGAAACTTCCACGAAAATGTGCACATAAAAAACATAACTGGCACGCAGATCGGTAGAAATGGTGAGATAATTTGGCACTCCAAATGGAAAAGGTTGCTGACCCGTAGTGTAGCCTATTACTGGCAGCTTCAGGAGGATAATGGCAGAATCTGCAAAGGCCAGCAGCAAGGGGGAGGAGGAGGGTCGGGAACAGGTTTTTTCTTCTGGTTATCTTGATTTCTTTCTCTCTCTTGAGTCATTTGAGTGTCTTAATCTCAGTGTGCTTAAAGCATAAAACAACTCATTAGCCTACATATAGGCTAGTTGATATTTTAAAAACACATAGGTTGTGTAAATATATGGGGAAATACACATTTTAAAATGTCTACCAATCGATTGTTTGAAAGAACAGTCGACTCTTGGTTGACCAACATTTTCTTTACTCGTGGACGGACAGCCCTATTAGAAATTTTTATATATTTAAAATTTTAAGCTGAAATGTCTTGAGCCAATAAGTATTCAACCCCTTTGTTATAGTAAGCCTAAATAATTTTTAGTTGCATGGACTCCCTCTGTATGAAATAAGTGTTTAACAGGATTTTTGAATGACTACATCATCTCTGTACTCCACACATATGTAAGGTCCCTCCAGTATAGCAATGAATTTCAAAAACAGTTTAAACCACAAAGACCAGTAAGGTTTTCCAATGCCTAGCAAATAAGGGCACCTATTGGTAGATAAAATAAAAATACATTGAATACCCCTTTGATCATTGTGAAATTATTAATTACACTTTGGATGGTGTATCAATACACTCTGTCACTACAAAGATACAGGCATCCTTCCTAACGCCGTTGCCGGAGAAATAGGAAACCACTCAGGCCAATGGTGACTTTAAAACAGAGTTTAATAGCTGTGGTAGGAGATCAAAAACATTAGTTACTCCACAATACTAACCTAACTGATGGAGTGAAAAGAAGTAAGCCTGTATAGAATAAAAAATACTCCTCTTTGCAATAAGCCACTGAAGTAATACTGTCCTGAATACAAAGTGTTATAGTTGGGGCAAATCCAATACAACACATTAGTCGGTACCACGCCATATTTTCAAGCATAATGGTGGCTGCATCATGTTTTGTGTGTGCTTGTAATCATTAAGGATTGGGGAGTTTTTCAGGATAAAAAAATAAACGTAATGGAGCTAAGCACAGGCAAAATCCTAGAGGAAAACCAAACACTGGGAGATTAATTCACCTTTCAGCAGGACAATAACACAATCTACATTGGAGTTGCATACCAAGAAGACTGAATGTTCCTGACTGGCTGAGTTACAGTTTTGACTTAAATCTACTTGATAATCTATGGCAAGACCTGAAAATGGTTGTTTAGTAATGATCAACAAAACATTTGACAGAGCTTGAATACTTTTTAAAAGAATAGTGGTCAAATGTTACACAATCCAGGTGTGGAACGCTCTTAGAGACTTACCCCGAAAAAGTCACACTTGTAATTGCTGCCAAAGATGCTTATACAATGTATTGACTCAGGGGTGTGAATACTTATGTAAAGGGGATTTCTGTATTTCATTTCCAAAAATATACAACTTTCTCTCAACATGTTTTCACTTTGTTATTATGGGGTATTGTGTGTAGATGGTTGAAAAATGCATGTAATACGTTTTGAGTTCAGGCTGTAACACAACACAATGTGGAATAAGTCAAGGGGTATGAATACTTTCTGAAATCCCTCTATATCCTCCTTGCTCCCTCTGCTAGTATAGCACTAGCCTGTGCCGCAGACTGTGCCACTGATATCTTCCTCTCCTGCTGACTGTGAGATGCTTGTAGCAGGCCTATAGGTCCATATATGCCTGCAATTGGGGTTGATTAGGCAATGGTAAGGACTGCTGATGTAACACTATAGAGGGAAGGGCTCATCTAAAGATTCTCTACTTCCTGGTGCAGAGCTTGTTCTGGAGGATAGAATGGAGAGACACGTATTTAATGAGACTTCTTCGACTGTGTTGTTGCAGACTGCTCTCAGAGTTATTATGGGATATTTATTTTAGGGAGCAAAAGCGCCAAGTGACAAAAAAGAGAGGGACTCATTGCCAGAGCGATGCCAGTGTGGAGCTGTGAAGGGATGAAGGGGGGCTTCCTGTTGTCTGTGCCCTCCTACTGCCTTGTGCCCCCCTCCTCTCCACAGGCAATGGTCATGTCATCATGTCATCATGTTGTCACCATCATCGCCCCATTCGTAAGACCTGTCTGAGATTAATGTCAGCACTGTAAAGTGTGTGTTGCGTGCCCTCAGTTACTTTTTCAGGTTATGTGCGCATGTATGATATGGATTAATGTTGTGTGAATTCTGTTTCCCTTTTAATCTGGGTCAAATGTTAGATTAAATGTTAGTGTGGAGCAGCAGCATCATCATCATCCCTATTCTTGATACAATCCCTCTCTAGGTTCCACTTCAGCGTGCTGTCTTCTTGTGAGCCATCTCCTTCTCATTTCTCTTCATGTGAGCCATCCCGTCTCTCCTCTCAGACCATTGTTTTTCCAGTGCTGTGCTGGAATGGTCTTTTCACATGGTTCATTTAGAATGTTCTCACTGTGCAGTCACATCCCAGTGGTACTGTAGGCCCGATGCTGGCATGGCATTCTATCCTCCCAGGACCCTGGCTTCCATTTGCCTGTTTAACTACTCTCTCTGTCTCGCTATCCGCTGATTAAAATAAACAAACCATCTCAGCTGACCGCTGAGTTCAGTTTTAAGTGGATGACAGATCTACAGCTATATACCATTTAAGCCTGTATACCCCCCAGCCCAGACCCTTCAATAAAAGCTCTCTAACCACATTTGATGCAGTGGCGGGGGACAAAGTGATCAAAGGGTGGGTTGATAATGCCGTTAATGGACTAATTATGAACATACCGAAATGAGGTAATTTTCAGATTGTGTTGCACAAATATTGGATAACTGGCTATTCCACTGCACTGAGGCTGAACAGAGATGTTTTATTATGATATAGTAGTGTTTTCCAGGGCTATGCAGGTAATGACTGAATTAAGATACTATTAAGATACTCCTTCCTGATAGGCCTATGTTTGCTTTAGGCAATCATGAGGAACTCGGTATGGTTTGCACTTGTATGTTTGTTGATGTAAAGGGGGCTTTGTGGGTGTGGCTGGGCTATGTGCTTGGTGGACACTGACCTGTGACACCAACCTGGCTGCCCTCCTGCTGTGTTAGTTTTTGTGTGTACATACTGTACCAACCCCCTCCCTCCTCTACTGCTGAGTGCTGCTGGCTTGGCCCATGCTTCCTCATTCCTTTCCCTTTCCCTCTCCCTCAGTCCTGTGGTACAATTCCTTAGGGAACGCCTCCCACCTGGGTTTGAGCTGGACTGGGCTGAGCTAGGCTGTGAACTAGAGGTCGACCAATTAATCGGAATGGCCAATTTAATTAGGGGCGATTTCAAGTTTTCATAACAATTGGACATCTTTTTTTTTTTTTACACCTTTATTTAATCTTTATTTAACTAGGCAAGTCAGTGAATAACACATTCTTATTTTCAATGACGGCCTAGGAACGGTGGGTTAACTGCCTCGTTCAGGGGCAGAACGACAGATTTTCTTGCAACCGTACAGTTAATTAGTCCAACGCTATAACCACCTGCCTCTTGTTGCACTCCACAAGGAGACTGACTGCCTGTTACGTGAATGCAGTAAGCCAAGGTAAGTTGCTAGCTAGCATTAAACTTATCTCATAAAAAACAATCAATCAATCATAATCACTAGTTAACTCCACATGGTTGATGATATTACTAGTTTATCTAGTGTGTCCTGCGTTGCATATAATCTGACTGAGCATACAAGTGTCTGACTGAGCGGTGGTAGGCAGCAGCAGGCTCGTAAGCATTTATACAAACAGCACTTTCGTGTGTTTTGCCAGCAGCTCTTCGTTGTGCATCAAGCATTGTGCTGTTTATGACTTCAAGCCTATCAACTCCCGAGATGATACTGGTGTAACCAATGTGAAATGGCTGGCTAGTTAGCGAGGTGCGCGCTAATAGCGTTTCAAACGTCACTCGCTCTGAGACTTGGAGTGGTGGTTCCCCTTGCTCTGCATGGGTAACACTGCTTCGAGGGTGGCTGTTGTCGTTGTGTTGCTGGTTCGAGCCCAGGGAGGAGCGAGGAGAGGGATGGAAGTTATACTGTTACACTGGCAATACTAAAGTGCCTATAAGAACATCCAATAGTCAAAGGTTAATGAAATACAAATGGTATAGAGGGAAATAGTCCTATAATTCCTATAATAACTACAACCTAAAACTTCTTACCTGGGAATATTGAAGACTCATGTTAAAAGGAACCACCAGCTTTCATATGTTCTCATGTTCTGAGCAAGGAACTGAAACGTTAGCTTTCTTACATGGCACATATTGGACTTTTACGTTCTTCTCCAACACTTTGCTTTTGCATTATTTAAACCAAATTGAACATGTTTAATTATTTATTTGAGGCTAAATTGATTTTATTGATGTATTATATTAAGATAAAATAAGTGTTCATTCAGTATTGTTGTAATTGTCATTATTACAAATACATAAAAAAAAATCAGCCGATTAATCCGTATCCGCTTTTTTGGTCCTCCAATAATCGGTATCGGCGTTGAAAAATCCTAATCGGTCGACCTCTACTGTGAACCACGGCACACAACAATACAGCCTAGGCCTGGGACGTTATCAGTTTTGTTCAGCCACACCCACCTAGTATTTCTAGCCCTGTATAGGCCCTCCCTCTGGCTGTGTGGGAATACACTCAGATCTCATTCAGCAGGGAGATAACATTGTGGATCGTACAGGTAACGGGCAAAGTAAAGGAACCACTAACATCGTGTCTTAATAGGGCATTGGACCGCCAGAACATCTTCAATGCGCCTTGGCATAGATTCCACAAGTGTCTGGAACTGTTTTGGAGGAATGCCACACCATTCTTCCACGAGAAATTCCATGTTTTAGTGTTTTGTTGATGGTGGTGGAAAATGCTGTCTCAGGCGCCGCTCCAGAATCTCTCTTAAGTGTTTAATTGGGTTGATCTGGTGACTGACAGACAGACAGACACACACACACACACACACCCTTAAAACCCCTATGCTCCTTTGAGACCCCTCTTTCAAAGTCACTGAGATCTCTTCTAGCCGTGGTAGACAAAATAATCTAATTTACATAAGCATTCACACTCCTAAGTCAATGCATGTTAGAATCACCTTATGCTGTGATTACAGCTGTGAGTCTTTCTGGGTAAGTCTCTAAGAACTTTGCAATATTACAATATTTTCCCATTCTTTAAAACATTATTCATGCTCTGTCAAATTGGTTGTCGATCATTGCAAGACAACCATTTTCAAGTCTTGCCATGAGTCAAAACTGCAACTCGGACACTCAGGAACATTCACTGTCTTATTGATAAGCAACTCCAGTGTAGATTTGGCTTTGTGTTTTAGGTTCTTGTCCTGCTGATAGGTGAATTCATCTCCCAGTGTCTGGTGGAAAGCAGACTGAACAAGGTTTTCCTCTAGGATTTTGCCTGTGCTTAGCTCCGTTTTGGAATTATTTTTATCCTGAAAAACTCCTCATTCCTGAAAGGAGTAATTCAACTCTTCCCTCACCTGAATTATACAGTGACCTTTGTTACATGATCTAATATTCCCTCTTTCTCTCCACAGTATCTGGAGGGGTCCTAATGTAAACTGTGTGGACAGCACTGGATACACTCCTCTACACCATGCTGCCCTAAATGGACACAGGTCGGTCTATAGCGAGTCCTGTTCTTTTGTAATGGGAGTTTAGATTGATTGCCATTGGTGTGAGTTGGGGCCACCCTGTGTGAAATGCAGGGCTTGACATGAGCTTTTTCTTTCACTGGTCCATTGGGCAAGTAGGACAGATTTATTTATTTATTTATTTATTTACTTACTTACTTGTCTGAAAGCTCACTTGTCCAACAATGTAAAACAAATCTGTAACACCATGGGCCAAAACGGTGACTGAAAAATTGTTTCAGCAAGGAACCACTCCCCAAATTACAATTAATTATTATCACCGGTATTGACAAGCCGTTGTGGCCTTGAGCAAGTCACCCCACAAAGTAAAATACTGTGCTAATAGGCTACTGTATAAAATGTATGTTGTCAACCCTTCATCTGGAGAGCTACTGGGTCTGCAGGCTTTTGACCCAAACCCGCTTAAACATATCCGAGTCAGCTTATCAAGGTGAGCTTATCGAGTCAGCTTATCAAGGTGAGCTTATCGAGTCAGCTTATCAAGGTGAGCTTATCGAGTCAGCTTATCAAGGTGAGCTTATCGAGTCAGCTTATCAAGGTGAGCTTATCGAGTCAGCTTATCAAGGTGAGCTTATCGAGTCAGCTTATCAAGGTGAGCTTATCGAGTCAGTTTATCAAGGTGATCTTATCGAGTCAGCTTATCGAGTCAGCTTATCGAGTCAGCTTATCGAGTCAGCTTATCAAGGGACTCTTAAGCAGGTGATTCTTTACAATGTGTTAGTGCAGGGCTGGAGCAAAATCCTGCACACCCAGTAGCTCTCCTGGAGGATGGTTTGCCACCCTGCAACATTGCAGTTACAACCCAATACTTTTTTTTGTCTCTAAAATCATTCCCTCATTCAATGAACGAGGAATCAAATGGCTGAGGTGGGTGACTTTAAAGTAAGGTAGCTAACTAAGACATGTTTCCCTGTTTTGTTTGGCTAGAATATGTCCTTTTCAGGGGAGATCTTGACAGCATATGAGTTACTTGTCAAATAGGCTATTCTAAGATTATTTATTTTTTACAATGTCAGAATTGCATGGCCAGTATTGAATAGGGGAAAATCCCAGCTTTCCAATGGTGCCAGAATTATTTCACCCCGTTTTGAGCGTTTTACAACCGGAGTATCCAGCATTAGTTTCATCTGCACACCCGTATCAACTGTGTGACGGCCATTTTGTGGTTGAACACAAGTGACTGTGGGAAGTTGTTTCGGACGTTGGATATGACAATACGATGAATACATGCTAATACCTAAATAGATAACCAGCAAGATAACCAGCCGAAATACACAATATGTTTGTCTGATGTTTATAATTATTTTACCTCCCCCAGGCTCGCTTTAATAAATATAGAACGCATCGTGTGACTGCATGATTGAAAAACCGCTCGTGCCTGTCAATGCAGGCCTACAACAATTATTTGCCGATGCACTCTGCAGAGATTGGGAGGACAGTGTGCAACACAGCGCATCCACGTTTTTTTACATGTTCATTTGGACAACATAAATCTATAATCTGCTTGTCCCACAATGTGTTTTACTTGCCCCTGGCAAGAGGACAAGCATTAGTGTTGAGCCCTGAAATGCTATAATTATGGGGTTAACAATGACACCGTTTACTGTCAACATCACCTACATAATGAACATGTACAACTCTTCTGACCCCGTTTGTCCCATCCGCAGTGAGGTAGTGGAGGCGCTGCTACGTAACGAGGCCTTGACCAACATCGCTGACAATAAGGGCTGCTACCCCCTGCACCTGGCCGCATGGAAGGGGGACCAAAGGATCGTCAGGCTACTCATTCACCAAGGCCCCTCACACCCCAAACTCAACGAGCAGGTCTGACTTCCCCCTACTGCCTGTAGCTCCCTTTTCACTATCCATGTTCCCCTTTCCCACGCCTCAATGAATCAGTCTTCCTCTGCTCAGAGTAGCAATATTTAAAAAAATGTTTTTATCAATCTGATCTGTGTATGAGAAGGAAGGAACAGGTCTGTGCAGTTAACATTTCATAACTCACGAACTAGACAATGTGCTCTAGTGTTACTTCCTGTTCCTGTTAGTCACATGCAGTTTTAAAGAGCGAGATCTGGCCTATACAGCTCATCATTCATTTACACATTTGACCTCGCTGAGCTCCTTTCTATAGAATTGATTTTCAACTAAGTACAATGTGGACGATCTTACTCAACTCGCTCTGTCTGTGGTTTGCCGAAACCATTTGCCTTTCTTTGGGAATTGCATTTTGTAGAATACAGTATGGCATAGCTTGTTTTTTCAGTGCAAGACCATACACATTAACTGCATTGCAGCATGAATTCAAATGCACTAATATTTGTGTTGCAGCGACTAGACGCCAGCCAAGTGAATGTGTCTTGATTGATCTGTTTATGTTGTAATTTGTTAAAACCAGGCAAACTGCATAACCACCAGCAGCACCTTCAGTCTTTAACCTGTCCTGTCTGTGATCTCAGTATCTTTACCATTTGGGAAGAAATGACCCATTATGAGGCAATGGAACAAATGAAATCATAGCCATAAAGTTTACCATCACTGTAGTACTTACCAATAGTACTTCAGAGACATTTGAGTGTATTAGACTGCCAGTTTGCAGCCATGTTAATGTATTTCTTTGATCCATTGCCATCACATTTCGTGTCATTTCTCTTCAACACTATGCCTGTTCATAAACACCTGTTCATTCATTAACTCAACTTTGTTCATATTTCTGTTCATTTATTTTGATACATTTTTGCAACTGACTGTCATTCATTGCCTGTATGTGAGTGAAAAACCATTGCCTCATCTATCTTCCCTCCTAGAGCTCCTCTGTAGAGCACAAAGAGTTGAAACGCTGTGGGCCATTTGACCTGCATATTAATGCCAAGGTGTGTACCCAGATAGACAGACAGACCGACAGACTGCCCTATTATGTGCTTTCCTGCTTCCAAAGTATGCACACAGCTAGTTGCGCACCAGCTGTTCGCCATGCTTGGGTTTGATGCTTGGGTTTGATGCTGAGCTTGTACTGCCGGTCTGTTTATCAAAGATAAGAGAACAGAACACTGACTTTTTTTACTTTTTCTGGGCACATATCTTTTGATTTCTTGGGGTTCTTTCTCTAGATAATTTCACCTTCTGGCAGGGGTAAGGCGGTACGGCATCCCAGCAAAATAAATAGTGGGGGTACGTCGTACCGGTAAAACATGAGCCTATCACAATAATTAAAACCAAAATGTCAACAAACTGTAGGCTATTACAATCATTTTGATCATTACCGCATGTCAAAGGCATGAAAAATTAGCAAATGGACTTGAAAACGGGTGGATTTGATTTACAGTACCAGTCAAAAGTTCAGACACACTTACTCATTCAAGGGTTTTTCTTTATTTTTTACTATTTTCTACATTGAATAATAGTGAAGACATCAAAACTACGACATAACCCATGGAATCATGTAGTAACCCAAAACATATCAAAATATATTTTAGATTCTTCAAAGTAGCCACCCTTTGTCTTGAAGACCGCTTTGCACACTCTTGGCATTCTCTCAACCAGCTTCATGGGGGAATGCTTTCCAACAGTCTTGAAGGAGTTCCCACATATGCTGAGCACTTGTTGGCTGCTTTTCCTTCACTCTGCGGTCAAACTCCTCCCAAACCATCTCAATTGGGTTGAGGTTGGGTGATTGGGGAGGCCAGGTCAACTGATGCAGCACTCCATCACTCTCCTTGGTCAAATAGGCCCTACACAGCCTGAAGGTGTGTTTGGGGTCATTGTCCTGATGGAAAACAAATGATAGTCCCACTAAGCGCAAACCAAATGGAATGGCGTATTGCTGCAGAATGCTATGGTAGCCATGCTGGTTAAGTGTGCCTTCACACCTCCTCCATGTTTCACAGTGGGAAACACACATGCAGAGATCATCCGTTCACTCTCCAAACTCTGCGGTAGGAACCCAAAATATCAAATTTGGACTAATGAGGCTAAAGGACAGATTTCTACCAGTCTAATGTCCATTTCTAATGGTTCTTGGCCCAAGCAAGTCTCTTCTTATTGGTGTTCTTTAGTAGTGGTTTCTTTGCAGCAATTCGACCATGAAGGCCTGATTCACAGTCTCCTCTGAACAGTTGATGTTGAGATGTCTGTTACTTAAAATCTCTGAAGCATCTATTTGGGCTGCAATTTCTGAGGTTGGTAACTCTTATGAACTTATCCTCTGCAGCAGAAGTAACTCTGGGTCTTCCTTTCCTGTGGCAGTCCTCATGAGAGCGAGTTTCGTCATAGCGCTTGATGGTTTTTGCGACTGCACTTGAAGAAACTTTCAAATTTCTTGAAATTTTCCGTATTGACTGACCAGGTCTTAAAGTAATGATGGACTGTCGTTTCTCTTTGCTGATTTGAGCTGTTCTTTCCATAATATGGACTTGGTCTTTTACCAAATAGGGCTATCTTCTGAATACCACCCCTTGTCACAACACAAGTGATTGGCTCAAACGCATTAAGAAGGCAAGAAATTCCACAAATCTTACTTTTAACAAGGCACACCTGTTAATTGAAATGCATTCCAGCTGACTACCTCATGAAGCTGGTTGAGAGAATGCCAAGAGTGTGCAAAGGTGTCAAAGGCAAAGGGTGTCTAGTTTGAAGAATATAAAATATAAAATACTTTTTTTGGTTATTGCATTTGTAACAGTACAAATTTAGACCGTCCCCTCGCCCATACCCGGGCGCGAACTAGGGACCTTCTGCACACATCAACAGTCACCCTCGAAGCATCGTTACCCATCGCGCCACAAAAGCCGCGGCCCTTGCAGAGCAAGGGGAACTACTACTTCAAGGTCTCAGAGCAAGTGACGTCACTGATTGAAACGCTATTTAGCGCCCACGCTAACTAAGCTAGCCGTTTCACATCTGTTACACTCACCCCCCTTTTGACCTTCCTCCTTTTTCCGCAGCAACCAGTAATCCGGGTCACGGCACCAATGTAACAGTACAAATTTAGACCGTCCCCTCGCCCATACCCGGGCGAGAACTAGGGACCTTCTGCACACATCAACAGTCACCCTCGAAGCATCGTTACCCATCGCGCCACAAAAGCCGCGGCCCTTGCAGAGCAAGGGGAACTACTACTTCAAGGTCTCAGAGCAAGTGACGTCACTGATTGAAACGCTATTTAGCGCCCACGCTAACTAAGCTAGCCGTTTCACATCTGTTACACATTATTCCATATGTGTTATTTCATAGTTTTGATGTCTTCACTATTATTCTACAATGTAGAAAATTGTAAAAAAATAAAGACAAACCCTTGAATGAGTAGGTGTGTCCAAACTTGACTGGTACTGTATATCCTACACTCCAAAATGCATTGTAGTTCGACCAGAACACTGACAGAGATGAGGCAGAGATGAGTGGCCGACAGCATAAATGATGGTCTAATGATAATCGCTAAACGTCCTTACAATTTCTGGTGTTTTGTGTAACAGATGTCTCTTTCCATTCACCACTGTTTGGAGGCTGGAAATATGTTGTGAGTGGATGAATGTGTGCGGGTAGCCTAGTAAAGGAGCCTTCTGAAGTGATTTGACAAACTGATGAAAACATCATGACTGGTTGGGTTTATAAAAGGCAATACATTTTAAATTATACATCTTTACGACTAGGCCCACAGAGATCATACTAATATTATACAGTATTTGTAATTATATGATTAGGCCCATAAAACATTTTTGAGGTCCGTACTGGGAATACATTCATTCTACTTTCACCCCTGCCTTCTGGTTACTGAGAAGTAATTGTCAAAGTTGAATTTGCGATGTTATTACTGTTGCTGCTGTTGTTCCATAGTCCATTTTTCTGTTTACACAGTCACATGATGTTGAAGAACTTTGATGATCATCCTCTTTGGGATCATCCTCTCTCATTAGGCATGAATATGAATGAATCCCTTGGGGACAGAATAGGGATGTGGCGGTCATGACATTTTGTCAGCCGATTATTGTCATGCAAAAGACTGCCAGTGTCATGGTAATTGCTGTTAATTAACATAAACACGTTTAGAATATCCAGGCCTCCATAAACACGTTTAGCATCTCCTGGGCTCCATCAACACGTTTAGCATCTCCTGGTCTCCATCAACACGTTTAGCATCTCCTGGTCTCCATAAACACGTTTAGCATCTCTTGGTCTCCATCAACATGTTTAGCATCTCCTGGGCTCCATCAACACGTTTTGCATCTCCTGGGCTCCATCAACATGTTTAGCATCTCCTGGTCTCCATCAACACGTTTAGCATCTCCTGGTCTCCATAAACACGTTTAGCATCTCCTGGTCTCCATCAACACGTTTAGCATCTCCTGGTCTCCATCAACACGTTTAGCATCTCCTGGTCTCCATAAACACGTTTAGCATCTCCTGGTCTCCATCAACACGTTTAGCGTCTCCTGGTCTCCATCAACACGTTTAGCGTCTCCTGGTCTCCATCAACACGTTTAGCGTCTCCTGGTCTCCATCAACACGTTTAGCGTCTCCTGGTCTCCATCAACACGTTTAGCGTCTCCTGGTCTCCATCAACACGTTTAGCGTCTCCTGGTCTCCATCAACACGTTTAGCGTCTCTTGGTCTCCATCAACACGTTTAGCATCTCCTGGTCTCCATAAACACGTTTAGCATCTCCTGTTCTCCATCAACACGTTTAGCGTCTCCTAGTCTCCATCAACACGTTTAGCATCTCCTGGTCTCCATCAACACGTTTAACATCTCTTGGTCTCCATCAACGCGTTTAGCGTCTCCTAGTCTCCATCAACACGTTTAGCATCTCCTGGTCTCCATCAACACGTTTAGCGTCTCCTGGTCTCCATCAACACGTTTAGCGTCTCCTAGTCTCCATCAACACGTTTAGCATCTCCTGGGTTCCATCAACACGTTTAGCATCTCCTGGGCTCCACACCTACAAGCTGCTGATGCGTCTTTGGAACATCTACTTTAAAAAAAAAGTCTAATAAACCAATTGAATATACAACATTACAATAAATCCATTATTTATTTTAGAATGGCCCTTTATCAAATGTGCAGAGGAAAAATACCTGTCACCTGCATTCACTTGAATAGTGAATGGAGGCTGCACACATTCCTTTTTTCAATGATGCTCTCTCTCTCTCTCCTCTCGCTCTCTCTCTCCCCTTGTTCCTGCAGCTAACCAGTGCTTCAAATCAAAGTTTATTTGTCATGTGCGCCGAATACAACAGGTGTAAATCTTACAGTGAAATCCTTACTTACAGGCTCTAACCAATGGTGGCCAATAAAAAGGTATGTGTAGGTAAGTAAATAAATAAAACAACAGTAGAAAGACATTTGAAAAAAGAGTAACAAGGCTATATACAGACCTGTTAGTCAGGCTTATTCAGGTAGTATGTACATGTAGGTATCGTTAAAGTGACTGCATATATGATGAACAGAGAGTAGCAGAAGAGTAAAAAGAGTTTGGCGAGTGGTGGGACGCAATGCAGATAGCCTGGTTAGCCAATGTGCGGGAGCACTGGTTGGTCGGGCCAATTGAGGTAGTATGTACATGAATATATAGTTAAAGTGATTATGCATATAAGATAAACAGAGAGTAGCAGCGGCGTAAAATCTTTTTAGTTTCCAGAGGGGGAATAGGCTTTGTCGTGCCCTCTTCACGACTCTCTTGGTGTGTTTGGACAAATCTAGTTTGTTGTTGATGTGGACACCAAGGAATTTGAAGCTCTCAACCTGCTTCACTATAGCCTTGTCGATGAGAATGGGGACTTGCTCGGTGCTCCTTTTCCTGTAGTCCACAATCATCTCCTTAGTCTTGGTTACATTGAGGGATAGGTTGTTATTCTGGCACCACCCGGCCAGGTCTCTGATCTCCTCCCTATAGGCTGTCTCGTCGTTGTCGGTGATCAGGCCTGTTGTGTCGTCAGCAAACTTAATGATGGTGTTGGAGTTGTACCTGGCCATGCAGTCGTGGGTGAACAGGGAGTACAGGAGGGGACTGAGCACGCACCCCTGGGAAGCTCCGGTGTTGAGGATCAGCGTGGCAGATGTGTTGCTACCTTCCCTCACCACCTGGGGGCGGCCTGTCAGGAAGTCCAGGATCCAGTTGCAGAGGGAGGTGTTTAGTCCCAGGATCCTTAGCTTAGTGATGAGCTTTGAGGGTACTATGGTGTTGAACGCTGAGCTGTAGTCAATGAACAGCATTCTCACATAGGTGTTCCTTTTGTCCAGGTGGGAAATGGCAGTGTGGAGTGCAATAGAGATTGCATCATCTGTGGATCTGTTTGGGCGGTATGCAAATTGGAGTGGGTCTAGGATTTCTGGGATAATGGTGTTGTGAGCCATTACCAGCCTTTCAAAGCACTTTATGGCTACGGACGTGAGTGCTACGGGTCTGTAGTCATTTAGGCAGGTTGCCTTTGTGTCCTTGGGCACAGGGACTATGGTGGTCTGCTTGAAGCATGTTGGTATTACAGACTCAATCAGGGACATGTTGAAAAAGTCAGTGAAGACACCTGCCAGTTGGTCAGCACACGTCCTGGTAATCCGTCTGGCCCCGCAGCCTTGTGTATGTTGACCTGTTTAAAGGTCTTACTCACGTCGGCTACGGAGAGCGTGATCACACAGTCGTCCGGAACAGCTGATGCTCTCATGCATGCCTCAGTGTTGCTTGCCTCGAAGCGAGCATAGAAGTGATTTAGCTCGTCTGGTAGGCTCATGTCACTGGGCAGCTCGCGGCTGTGCTTCTCTTTGTAGTCTGTAATAGTTTGCAAGCCCTGCCACATCCGACGAGCGTCGGAGCCGGTGTAGTATGATTCAATATTAGCCCTGTATTGACGCTTTGCCTGTTTGATGGTTCGTCGCAGGGCATAGCGGGATTTCTTGTAAGCTTCCGAGTTAGAGTCCCGCACCTTGAAAGCAGCAGCTCTACCCTTTAGCTCAGTGCAAATGTTGCCTGTAATCCATGGCTTCTGGTTGGGGTATGTACGTACAGTCACTGTGGGGACGACGTCCTCAATGCACTTATTGATAAAGCCAGTGACTGATGTGGTGTATTCCTCAATGTCATCGGAAGAATCCCGGAACATGTTCCAGTCTGTGATAGTAAAGCAGTCCTGTAGTTTAGCATATTTCACTAAACTGTTGACAGCCCCCTGCGCGCTGGAGAAAGGAATAAAGGAGAGAGAGACAGAGGAGGAGATGGAAACACGGAGATGGTGAGATATTCTATATAGCTAATGGGAATGTGTCACCCAATTGATTAGGAAAATATTTTTTTAAATCCCTATTACTAGGCTGAACAAAATCAAATACGAATTCAATAATTGTAGGCTAACTGTAAACCGCCATGCACAATCAATGAACCAACAGCATGGCCTCGGGCTATATGTTCTCTCCCAGACTCATGGATCGACATTTAGAGCGTAGCATAAGGTAACCAGTCCAGCCAGTATGCATGATAATACAGTCCACATTCAAAGGAGATTACTCAAATTTCATTAAGTATGTACCAAAGACACCTTAAATCAGTTTTGTTTTATGCTTTTCTGCCATGCGTAATATGCGGTAGAATTGTATTTTGGGCCTGGGCTCATAAGCTTATGCATTAGCATGCATCATCTCTAATGCACTCTGCTCATATGCATAAGCACTGGGTGTTTTGAATGAATTATCACCTTAGAAAGCGCTGTTGTTGTGTTTGGCTTTGAAACAACATCCACTACAACCATGTTTTACACTGTTTCAACCTGCTGTTGAACTTCTTTCTTCAAACTGATCATCACAGTAAGGCGAGTTTTAGAAGTATTTTAGGCCTTCTGATGTGATTTCCCATTGCATTTGCATTGATGTCAGAGGGGTTAGAGGGACAATAGAACCCTGAGTACCAGGACATTATGACCTGATGGAGGGACAATAGAGCCCTGAGGACCAGGCCATTAGAACCTGATGGAGGGACAATAGAGCCCTGAGGACCAGGCCATTAGGACCTGATCGAGGGACAATAGAGCCCTGAGGACCAGGCCATTAGGACCTGATCGAGGGACAATAGAGCCCTGAGGACCAGGCCACTAGGACCTGATGGAGGGACAATAGAGCCCTGAGGACCAGGCCACTAGGACCTGATGGAGGGACAATAGAGCCCTGAGGACCAGGCCACTAGGACCTGATGGAGGGACAATAGAGCCCTGAGGACCAGGCCATTAGGACCTGATGGAGGGACAATCGATCTCTGAGGACCAGGCCATTAGGACCTGATGATAGTTAGCAAGTCGGGTACTACCAAAGCATGTCCAGAGTGCATAAAAGGAGATTATCGTGGCTTAACAGTCATGTGGAATTTTGCTGCGGTGATACGGCCACCGCTCAGCCCTAGGACGGAACCACAACTTGGAATGGATGCATGTTTATCCATCGTTACGATGAGATTTTAGTGACGTAGGTGCTGTGTGTCCTGAGTCATGTCTGACCTGTTCCGTGGTGTTGCTGTTTACATTTTACTTTGTGCACTAGACATGTAGGTGCTCTTGTTTGTCGAGGGTCATTTACGTCCTGCTGTATGTGTAGAGGCACTATTTAACATTCAATCTAGCCTAATGACAGAGGCCATGTCACATTCACAGCAAATTGAGGCTAACACCATCACTGGAGTGTTGAGAGTTCAAGGCTTGTGTTTTGTGGAAAGCATCTTGGAATTAAACTCTTTGAAATTGTGTCACATTTCCTCAGTGCTAACTTCATTCAGAATATGTTTTACCAAAAACTGCATCATGGTGTTGGGACCATCAAACATGTGTAATTAATGCTCTTCTTAATGCATTTTTAATGCTCTTCTTAATACATTTTTATATGTGGTTTAGTTGACAGACTGACCAGTTGCCGTCTGTGGAGGTTAGCTTCTCTGTTGGTTTTGGAATACAGCAGTATCGGGTCCAATACCTGGCCACAGCAGACCTAAATAATGGATAAGCTGTAATGAATACACTGTAAATCAGAAACATGAATGGATGCTCTGGCAGGGGTCACAGTGGTGGTTATTGTGATGGCATCATGTGACTGGGGATCTCTCTCTGGGTCCTTCCAGTTCCTACCATCTCCAGTTCCTACCATCTCAGTTGTGTTGTTAGAACCATAGAAACGTCTTCCAAGGAGAGGGAGCTTCTCTGTGTACCTGTCTCTTTACATCAATGTCAGGCAGAGTGTGCTCTCTGCTGAGTGTGTGTGTGTGTGTCTATCTCCCTCTCTGTTTTTCTGCATGCGAGTCTGTACCACTATGGAAGAGGCGGGACGTTGTCATGGTAACCGTGCCACGGCTGATTGGTTATGCAGCAGCGGTGACTGACCCAGTGGAACACGGACCCGAAGTTAGCTAGCTAGAGATGGTAGGGGCAGTTGTGGGCATGGATTTATGGAGGAGGGGCCTTTTTAAGTGCAGGCTCTCCCCCTCAGGGAAGCGCCGTAGCTCAGCCTGGACACCGCTCCAACAGCCCCCTCTCTCTGTCCTCATGGCCCCGTGCTGCCCAGCTCTAATGTTTAATCAGCTTTGATACAGCAACGCTCTCACAGTGTTAACGTCTCCAATGGGCTTGCCACTCTGATGATATTCCAATAGTGCCCCAATAAGGAAAAGCGATTCATCATAGATGCGGCAAAGAGGTCAAACAAACTCGACCAAAACATTGAATTGCCATGAAAACGCATGGGGGAAAGATCCCGAAACTCCTCATTGCCCCAACACTTGTTCATCGTCACCAATCAGCTGCATTACAGTTAAAAACGACTTTGACTACCACCACTGATTTCTGAATGCTAGCTATGCTAACCAACTCATACGAACAGGGGTTAGCATTTAGCAATCGCTTCTTTTAAACCGGAAAAGGGACAGCTTCTAAATGTTTTGCAGCGAAAACAGCCACATATATCCAAATTGGACTTAATTAACGACGTTGGGTCCCTGTTACGAATATCCAGATTGGTTGAATGTGTGACAATATGGTCAATGGAATGGTCTGCATTCCATTGACTCCTTTTCCACATCCATGGAAGCTTGATTGTGCCCCCAGGGAGCCCCTCTCACCCAGACTGACCTAGATAACCTAGATTTGTCTGTTTAATATTGATCTGGGGACCAAAATATAACACCTAGTCATCATTCCTTGCTTATTGTTGTTCTCTGGCTCCTATTTTGAAAACAATGTTTTCTACAGAAAAAGCCTTCTGTCTGATAGTGGTGGTATTTGCAAGGTACGTGCTGCTCATGATGAAGTATTTCAATGCTGCATGTCTAGCAGTCTTCGGTCTCCAATATAGGTCACCTGTCTAACAGAATGTAACTTCAGATGGTTGGCTTACTGCTGTAAATATGAACACAGTCACCGTCACGCAGCCAGCTCCCCAGCTTTACTCTCTCTATAGAGAGTGAATGAGATGGCACTGGCACCGACTTAAACACACACTAATATACACACTGCTTGTAGTAGACCTACAGTGTCCTGAAAATAACCTAAAAAGAAACCTGTGAGACCTAATATTGAATGGCAATGTGAAGTATTATTTTTTTAAAGACTGCTGCCTTATCGGAGTGGCCAGCTTGTCTGAGGAGGGGAGGTCTTGCTTGCCGCGGACACACTGCTAGCGTTCACACTGGCTTCACCTTAGCCCTTGTGTACATCTGTCTATTGCCACACATCACCTCCGACACTAGCCCCTTTTCTCACTCCTATCTCCCTCATCATTCCTTTCTCCGCTGCCATACGGATATTAGATGCTTGAGACTAAGGAGGGTATCGGTCCATGTGATAGGCAGGTCGCTTTTCTGTTCATTCTCTTGGAAGCATAATCACATGTAGTATATGTTTGGTTTTTGTGCTCTAGAATGCTCTAGTGTCTTTTTCTCTTGATGTGTGTGTCTTCTCTTGACGTGTGTGTCTTTTTTCTCTTGATGTGCGTGTCTTTTTCTCTTGATGTGCGTGTCTTTTTCTCTTGATGTGTGTGTCTTTTTCTCTTTGTGTGCGTGTCTTTTTCTCTGTCTTTTTCTCTGTCTTTTTCTCTGTCTTTTTCTCTTTGTCTTTTTCTCTTTGTCTTTTTCTCTTTGTCTTTTTCTCTGTCTTTTTCTCTTTGTCTTTTTCTCTGTCTTTTTCTCTGTCTTTTTCTCTGTCTTTTTCTCTGTCTTTTTCTCTGTCTTTTTCTCTGTCTTTTTCTCTTTGTCTTTTTCTCTTTGTCTTTTTCTCTGTCTTTTTCTCTGTCTTTTTCTCTTTGTCTTGTTCTCTTTGTCTTTTTCTCTGTCTTTTTCTCTTGATGTGTGTGTCTTTTTCTCTTGATGTGTGTGTCTTTTTCTCTTGATGTGTGTCTTTTTCTCTTGGTGTGTGTGTCTTTTTCTCTTTGTCTTTTTCTCTGTCTTTTTCTCTGTCTTTTTCTGTCTTTTTCTCTTTGTCTTTTTCTCTTTGTCTTTTTCTCTTTGTCTTTTTCTCTTTGTCTTTTTCTCTTTGTCTTTTTCTCTTTGTCTTTTTCTCTTTGTCTTTTTCTCTTTGTCTTTTTCTCTTTGTCTTTTTCTCTTGATGTGCGTGTCTTTTTCTCTTGGTGTGCGTGTCTTTCTCTTGATGTGCGTGCCTTTTTCTCTTGATGTGCGTGTCTTTTTCTCTTGATGTGCGTGTCTTTTTTCTCTTTGTGTGTCTTTTTCTCTTGATGTGCGTGTCTTTTTCTCTTGGTGTGCGTGTCTTTTTCTCTTTGTGTCTTTTTCTCTTGATGTGCGTGTCTTTTTCTCTTTGTGTGTCTTTTTCTCTTGGTGTGCGTGTCTTTTTCTCTTTGTGTGTCTTTTTCTCTTGATGTGCGTGTCTTTTTCTCTTGGTGTGCGTGTCTTTTTCTCTTTGTGTGTCTTTTTCTCTTGGTGTGTGTCTTTTTCTCTTGATGTGTGTGTCTTTTTCTCTTGGTGTGCGTGTCTTTTTCTCTTGATGTGTGTGTCTTTTTCTCTTGGTGTGTGTCTTTTTCTCTTGGTGTGCGTGTCTTTTTCTCTTGATGTGTGTGTCTTTTTCTCTTGGTGTGCGTGTCTTTTTCTCTTGATGTGTGTGTCTTTTTCTCTTGGTGTGTGTCTTTTTCTCTTGGTGTGCGTGTCTTTTTCTCTTGATGTGTGTGTCTTTTTTTCTCTTGATGTGTGTCTTTTTTTCTCTTGATGTGCGTGTCTTTTTTTCTCTTGATGTGCGTGTCTTTTTCTCTTGATGTGTGTCTTTTTTTCTCTTGATGTGTGTCTTTTTTTCTCTTGATGTGCGTGTCTTTTTCTCTTGACGTGTGTCTTTTTTTCTCTTGATGTGTGTCTTTTTTTCTCTTGATGTGTGTGTCTTTTTTTCTCTTGATGTGCGTGTCTTTTTTTCTCTTGATGTGCGTGTCTTTTTTTCTCTTGATGTGCGTGTCTTTTTCTCTTGATGTGCGTGTCTTTTTCTCTTGATGTGCGTGTCTTTTTCTCTTTGTCTTTTTCTCTTGATGTGCGTGTCTTTTTCTCTTGATGTGTGTGTCTTTTTTTCTCTTGATGTGCGTGTCTTTTTCTCTATGTGTGCACTGAATGAGAAACAGAGATTTACAATTCTGTGTGTGTACTGCGAGTAGTCGCGTGCAGCGATGTGGGCAACCTGTGGCCGCAACAGCACCCGCTCCCTCGGGGGAGGGGGGGGGAGTGTGACGTAACCCCGCCTAGCCTTCGCGCTGCGCGAGCACGTCACTACCCAGAGGTCACTAGTCGATCCAAGTTAGCATCTCAGCCAGTAGCCCTACACATGTTTCTTCTCTTCCGGAACTGGACAATTCTAGTGTGAGTGAGTATGATTGAGCATTTCAAAGGGCACAGAAAAATAACTTCAATCTGAGTCTATACTACGACAAAGACACATTTGTCATGTACTGTACTTTTGTGGAATCTATGACTGTCTGTTCATACTGGGTTCATATTGAATGTTCTCTCCAGGAACACCTACACACTAACACACACACTTGACTTACATAATGTACTTATCCTTATCTTGATTGTAGCTGCCCATCAGTCAACTCTGCCCTTTGTATGACCAGGACGTGTGTGTGTGTGTGGCCTTCCTTTATGTTAGCATGAGAATGTCTGTTGGTTTGCCGTTTCACGTGGACCTCTGTGTGCAGTAGCCTAGTGTGGATGGAAGGAGGCGGCTCAGGGTAGGTCTGATTCATGCTGCTCACCCTCCGCTCTGCTCCGGCACAGAGAGGCCAGCCATGGCTAATACGATCAGATGTTGTCAGACTCACAGCCATGGAACGAACAGCACTGGCCACACCACTAGGATGGAGAGGAGCTGGGATTTTTTTTTATGTGTCTTACAGCTAGACACTGATCATGTGTTCATGCCATGACAAATCTGTCTCCCCTCCTGCTGTAAGTCTTAAGAAGGTCTTGGTTTTTGCAGGTAGAATTAAATAGGCCATTATCAGTGGTTAGCCAGCACACATACAGTGTGTAGGTTGAAGCTGGTTTCTATTTGGATATTGTTATGGTCGATTTATCCAGCTTCTACAAGTATACCCAAAGCTATAAAACATGTTCCTCTGAAGTAGCCCGCATGTAACAGTAGGGAGTAAATCTCTTTTAAAAAGCTTTGGATGACAAAACGGTTGACGTGTGTCACAGATGTGAGACGGCAGGCTCCTTTTTGTGTGGTCGTGCCATGTCCCTGCAGCAGAAAGAGAGGGAGACCGAGACAAACCAAGAACAAGAGATCCTTAATTTAGGCCAAAAACACATAGGGGAAACAGGAAGAAACAAGTTGTCAAATCCCAAACCGACAAAACCGCAGTAGAATTGAAGTCGCGGAGGCTTGTGGTTTATTCCACAAACGGAGGCTTTTTATTTTCGAGTGTTTTCTTCTGCGCTGTGGTCTTTGTTTAGTGCAGTTCACACAAGGCCAGACTCAGCCACTCTGTCTGTCCTTCTCTCTCCGCATCTCCAGAAAAGCAGGTGGCGTTTTGTTTTCCCTCTGCTCTGATCATATATTTTTTTTAACTGTCTCCTCCTCTCTCTCAGCTCAAGCTGTCTGTGAAGGGACTACCTCTCCTCTCACTCTCACTCACACTCTCTCTCACCCTCACACTCTCTCTCACACACTCACTCACACTCTCTCTCACACACTCTCTCTCTCAATCTCTCTCACACACTCTCTCTCTCAATCTCTCTCACACACACTCTCTCTCTCAATCTCTCTCACACACTCTCTCTCTCAATCTCTCTCACACACGCATCTGGAGCCTCTGCTTTGTGTCAAGTCAGAGAGGAGGGGCCAACACCTGTTCTGGGTGCCCTGTAACCTCCCCCTAACCCCTAATCCCTGTCTCATGGCCCTGCTTCGGAGACTCCATAACTGGCAGAATAGAGGCCCAGCTGGCACCTCCTCCCACAGGGTGTGATCCAACCTGGCACACCGTGTGTGGGTATTCTCCTGCCAGCTGTCTGCTACCCCGCTGTGGCATGACTGACACTCGGGCACAATTGTTGTTGACTGGCACAGAGAAGCTAGGCTAGGGGGGGTCTAGGGGTTTCTCTTACAACGGCATCAGTAATTCATTCATTATCTTTAGGCTTGCATTATGTTTATCATTAAACCTGTGTGTTCGCTCTCAGACCTGTCGTCGACAGCATACTTGCCTGTAAACCAGGGGTTCCCAAACTGTTTTGGCCCGCGGCCCCATTTTGATATAAAAAAAAAAGGGAGCAATGTCAAAAATGAATCAACGGCCAATGTTGACTATTTTAATTGGGGCTATTACAGTCTTGAGTACTTTTGAGAGTATGGTTTGAAATGACTGAAATTCATCAGAAAAGTATTGGGAAGTTAATCATCTATAATCTTCGGTTTAGAGAAGAACATCATTGATTGTTATTTTCCCCCTATTCAGACTTAGTGCCAGGTCTGGTCTCCTCTGTTCTAATGAGTCCTGCGCGGTTTGTGGGCATTTTAGAGGGAAACAGAAGACGTGTTCCTGAGCTTTTGTAGCTTAAACGGTTCAAAGGAAAGAGACACATTTGTAGGAAGAAAACACAAACCGCTCTGTTTTATTACATCCGCGTCTCGCGGTCACTGATGTAACCCCGGTTCTAAGAACCAAGCTTGATTTTAAAGTGTTTTATATACAGTACCAGTCAAAAGTTTGTACACACCTACTCATTAAAGGGTTTTTCTTTATTTTTTACTATTTTTTACATTGTAGAATAATAGTGAAGACATTAAAGTTATGAAATAACACATATGGAATCATGTAGTAACCAAAAAAGTGTTAAATAAATCCAAAAATATTTTAGATTCTTCAAGGTAGCCACCGTTTGCCTTGATGACAGCTTTGCACACTCTTGGCATTCTCTCAACCAGCTTCATGGGGCAGTCAACTGGAATGCTTTTCCAACAGTCTTGAAGGAGTTCCCACATTATGCTGAGCACTTGATGGCTGCTTTTCCTTCACTCTGCGGTCCAACTCATCCCAAACCATCTCAATTGGGTTGAGGTCGGGTGATTGTGGAGGCCAGGTCTATCATTGAGTTGGAAATGCATTGGATATTAAGACCATTATTCAGTCTCAGCTGATCTATCAGTCTCTATGTATTGTACCCCCCCCTTCTGGCTGCTGGTGGTAGGACTTGAAAATAAGAGTGGAGATTTGAAAACAAAACCACTCTACCTGAATATGCTGCTGACATAGGCTAGAGGACATTTGTAATGATGTTAACATGTTGTTACAATATTCATATATGGGTCTTATCCTATCTTGCAGTGTTATGAAATGATCTCTAATACTTTCTGTTTGATATAGAGATTACGTTTGGCTACGGGATATGCTGCGACTCACTCAGCTTCGGCTTTATCTTGGAGTGTGGTTGCTTTTTGAGTGGAAAAGCCTGTTGTAATGTTGTCATAGTGAACATATTGGTTTGATCCTTTCTCTCTGCACTCGGAGATGATCTGCATTTAAAGATCTTTGCTCTGTCCACTCCGTCTGCCTTCCTGTGTCGTCAGAAATGTGACATTTGACCATCCATCCGTTGTTCTGCTCTCAGGGACACTGACTGTATTGACACGAGTCTTATCCCTCTAGCACTGTAGCTCGCTGGGTCACCTTGGTAACGTATGCTTGCCGCCTCTGCATGTGAAGCGCTGCATGGATTACACTCACCACGCTTTGTGTCTGTCACCACAACACTCACCTCTCTCTCACACTGGTGGTCACCCCCATCTCTGTCTGCATGAAGCAGTTACTTAAACAACCAGCGACACATGACATATTGTCATCACAGAAGTGTCTTTCCTGAGTCTGGTGGCCTTTACTAAATGTCAACAGACTGTCCTTTCTTCACATTTATAGCAGGCCATGCCATATAAGAAGCAGCTGTTAGTCAGCTCTACTCAACAGGGACTGTTACCAATCACGACTTCAGTCCCCTCTCCCCTGCAACCCCTGCTCTCAGCCAGCCAGCGCTCCCCTTTGGCTTTGTCATCCTGGTTGGTGCTCCTGGAAAACCTGCTGATGCACAACCAAATTTCGAAATTGCACCGATTGTATTATACTATTCTAACCCTCAGCAGTAAGTTGAGACCCCGACTGAGTTCCTAAACGGGGGCAACCTTATTTTAAATTTATCCTCGTGCCTTCAAAAAATGTGGGCCACCAGTTGCCCAACCCTGATCTGACCGTGACTCACTTAATGCACCCTTCCTTCTGTACTCCCAATACCCACCACACCTACTTCTATCTCAACCACCTATGTTGATGCTCACCCCTTGCCTTCAATTCCTGGTCCCCCCCCCCCCCAACAGAACAACGACAACGAGACCCCCCTCCACTGTGCCGCCCAGTACGGCCACACCCAGGTGGTGCGTCTGCTGCTGGAGGAGCTGACCGACCCCACCATGAGGAACAACAAGTTTGAGACGCCACTGGACCTGGCGGCGCTCTACGGCCGCCTGGAGGTGGTCAAGCTGCTGCTCACCGCCCACCCCAACCTGCTCTGCTGCAACACCAAGAAACACACGCCGCTGCACCTGGCCTCACGCAACGGACACCTGGCCGTGGTGGAGGTGCTGCTGGCGGCCGGCATGGACATCAACTATGAGGTGAGGACTGAGAGGAACACGGGGTCTGTTGTCACCTGCGGGCTCAATTATTATTTTCAGTGTGTTGGTGTGAGAGTGTAGAGTTGTGTGTATGTATAGAGACAGAATGTGTCCATAATAATATTTTGTATAAACACAATGTGGTATGTTGTGATTGGATCATGGATGGCTTCATCTGCTGTTTCCAGCATTTAAGCCTACATACAGTGCATTTGGAAAGTATTCAGACCCCTTGACTTTTTCCACATTTAGTTACGTTGCAGCCTTATTCTAATATTAAATAAATCATCAATCTACACACAATATCCCATAATGACAAAGCGAAAACAGGTTTTTAAAGAAGTTTGCAAATATATTACAAATTAAAAACTGAAATATCACATTTACATAAGTACTCAGACCCTTTACTCAGTACTTTGTTGAAGCACCTTTGGCAGCGATTTACAGCCTTCTTGGGTATGATGCTTGGCACACCTGTATTTGGTAAATTTCTGCAGATCTTCTCAAGTTCTGTCAGGTTGGATGGCAAGCGTCGCCGCGCAGCTTCTTTCAGGTCTCTCCAGAGATGTTCGATCGGGTTCATGTCCGGGCTCTGGACTGGTCACTCAAGGACATTCAAAGACTTGTCCCGAAGCTACTATTGCGTTGTCTTGGCTGTGTGCTTAGCAGGGTTGGGTAGGTTACTTTCTGTAACCTGTTACAGTTACCTGTCCCGGATTATAATCAGTAATGTAACTTTTGGATTACCCAAACTCAGTAATGTAATCTGATTACATTCCGTTACTTTTAGATGACTTTCCCCTTAAGAGGCATTCGAAGAAGACAACAATGTATGTTACCAATTGAACCAGATCTATTGCAGGATAAATCAATGTTAAAGTTTACATAGCTGGCCATATATGGATGTTACATTTCACTTTATGGGTTGGTTATGTAGGCTTCTTCTAACCCATCACTTTCTACTTCATATAATAATGCGATTACATTTTAATTATATAATTGCATTAAAAACCAAAGTCCCTCAGAATTTCAGTCATCACAATAAATGTTATATCCCTTGATCTTCAAGAATAGGACTTTGAATTATAGATTAACCAAATTGTTTTACCTGCGCATGACCCCAACACAAAGGACTTATTAGCCAGCCCTACTCTGTTGTTTATGATTTTGTTGTCATGGAGTTGAAAAATAAACGCTCCGCTCATGGAATGGCATGCTTTGAGCACTACTGAAAAGTACTATTTACACGTGAAAAATGAATGCCACATGCTGCATTTGCTATAGGCCGATTATTCAACTTTTTGTTGGTGATGTCTTGATAATATGCAGCTGTTTAAAGGGCAAATCCACAGATGAAACAATAACAAAACAGCCTGCCTCTGTTTTGGTAAAGGGCTGAGGGATGGGCCTGGAGAAATTGTAACCACTCTCAGATTAATAGACAGAGCTATGGATGCAAGGACTGACCATCCATGATATCAACATTATTGTTTTAACCATGCTATGAGGCTATACAGTGTTTGTTTACATTTGCAATGTTTACAAACATTGGAGGAAAACCAGCTTATATTTTGGGTTCTCATGGAGTGTGACAGTTGAACTAAGCTCATGAGGCATTTATAAGAATCAATGGATATATACAGTGCCTTGCGAAAGTATTCGGCCCCCTTGAACTTTGCGACCTTTTGCCACATTTCAGGCTTCAAACATAAAGATATAAAACTATTTTTTTGTGAAGAATCAACAACAAGTGGGACACAATCATGAAGTGGAATGACATTTATTGGATATTTCAAACTTTTTTAACAAATCAAAAACTGAAAAATTGGGCGTGCAAAATTATTCAGCCCCCTTAAGTTAATACTTTGTAGCACCACCTTTTGCTGCGATTACAGCTGTAAGTCGCTTGGGGAATGTCTCTATCAGTTTTGCACATCGAGAGACTGAATTTTTTTCCCATTCCTCCTTGCAAAACAGCTCGAGCTCAGTGAGGTTGGATGGAGAGCATTTGTGAACAGCAGTTTTCAGTTCTTTCCACAGATTCTCGATTGGATTCAGGTCTGGACTTTGACTTGGCCATTCTAACACCTGGATATGTTTATTTTTTAACCATTCCATTGTAGATTTTGCTTTATGTTTTGGATCATTGTCTTGTTGGAAGACACATTTCCGTCCCAGTCTCAGGTCTTTTGCAGACTGCATCAGGTTTTCTTCCAGAATGGTCCTATATTTGGCTCCATCCATCTTCCCATCAATTTTAACCATCTTCCCTGTCCCTGCTGAAGAAAAGCAGGCCCAAACCATGATGCTGCCACCACCATGTTTGACAGTGGGGATGGTGTGTTCAGCTGTGTTGCTTTTACGCCAAACATAACGTTTTGCATTGTTGCCAAAAAGTTCAATTTTGGTTTCATCTGACCAGAGCACCTTCTTCCACATGTTTGGTGTGTCTCCCAGGTGGCTTGTGGCAAACTTTAAACGACACTTTTTTATGGATATCTTTAAGAAATGGCTTTCTTCTTGCCACTCTTCCATAAAGGCCAGATTTGTGCAATATACGACTGATTGTTGTCCTATGGACAGAGTCTCCCACCTCAGCTGTAGATCTCTGCAGTTCATCCAGAGTGATCATGGGCCTCTTGGCTGCATCTCTGATCAGTCTTCTCCTTGTATGAGCTGAAAGTTTAGAGGGACGGCCAGGTCTTGGTAGATTTGCAGTGGTCTGATACTCCTTCCATTTCAATATTATCGCTTGCACAGTGCTCCTTGGGATGTTTAAAGCTTGGGAAATCTTTTTGTATCCAAATCCGGCTTTAAACTTCTTCACAACAGTATCTCGGACCTGCCTGGTGTGTTCCTTGTTCTTCATGATGCTCTCTGCGCTTTTAACGGACCTCTGAGACTATCACAGTGCAGGTGCATTTATACGGAGACTTGATTACACACAGGTGGATTGTATTTATCATCATTAGTCATTTAGGTCAACATTGGATCATTCAGAGATCCTCACTGAACTTCTGGAGAGAGTTTGCTGCACTGAAAGTAAAGGGGCTGAATAATTTTGCACGCCCAATTTTTCAGTTTTTGATTTGTTAAAAAAGTTTGAAATATCCAATAAATGTCGTTCCACTTCATGATTGTGTCCCACTTGTTGTTGATTCTTCACAAAAAAATACAGTTTTATATCTTTATGTTTGAAGCCTGAAATGTGGCAAAAGGTCGCAAAGTTCAAGGGGGCCGAATACTTTCGCAAGGCACTGTATATCCAAAAATGGATGTAGCAACTACAGATTGCCCCTTTAAGTCTATCAAAACTGTGCGACTTTGAACATGTGTCCATTAAGCCTATGGATTCAAAAAATGTATTAGCATGAATTAAATTGAGCAATAAAAGCCCCTCTTTTATTCCATAGGCTGGGATCCGCACTGTGCAGCTGTTACAAGAGCACATTGTTCACTTGGCTGTCCACTGGTTTCAATACCAATGATTGATAGGCAGCTCAAACTAGTTTCATTCAAACATTATTGGGTTCAAATACACATTTAGATTTGTGAACAGCCACCCACAACAACCACAATCCGTAAGGCGTAAATAGCTAAATGAGAGAGCAGCAGTGTGAATCACATCAATGTGCTATGTAGATAACAATACGTAATATCTGTATCGCCGTAGACTCCACCACTGCTGTCATCCTTACCTCCAAGCGTTTATTTAAGTTGTATAATCTATGGATGCCGACAGCAGTCCCACCATTGGAAGACATAGCTTGGACTGTAGCCTACAAAAGCCTATTTCTGCTCTTTTCCCGCGATCCATCAAACACATTTGGTGTGTCATCATAGTGTTCTCTGACTTGTGGTCAGACTTTCTCAGGTGGAACAAACTTAAACTTGCTCCTTTTTTCAATGCTGATTTAAATGTCATTGAGAAAACAGAGAAGTGTCAAAGATTTTTGTTTTTTACAAATATTCTTTCTGAATTTAAAAGTAATCCTTAAAGTAAGGTTCTCCCATCTCCACAGAGGTACTCTGGAGCTCTGTCAGAGTGACCATCGGGTTCTTGGAACCTCCCTGACCAAGCCCCTTCTCCCCCTATTTCTCAGTTTGGCCAGGCAGCCAGCTCTAGAGAGAGTCTTGGTGGTTCCAAACTTCTTCCATTTAAGAATGATGGAGGCCACTGTGTTCTTGGGGACCTTCAATGCTGCATAAATGTTTTGGCACCCTTCCCCTGATCTGTGCCTAGACACAATCCTGTCTCGGAGCTTATGGACAATTCCTTCGCCCTCATGGCTTGGTTTTTGCTCTGACATGCACTGTCAACTGTGGGACCGTATCTAAACAGGTGTTTGACTTACCCAAATCTTGTCCAATCAATTGAATTTACCACAGGTGGACTCCAGTAAAGTTGTATAAGGATATCAATGGAAGCAGGATGCACCTGCTCTCCATTTCGAGTCTCATAGTAAAGGGTCTGAGTACTTATTTAAATAAGGTCTTTAATTATTATTTTTTTTTTTATACATTAACAAAAATGTCTAATAACCTGTTTTCACTTTGTCATTTTGGGGTATTGTGATGAGGATTTTTGTTTATTTAATGCATTTTAGAACAATGCAGAAACTAACAAAATGTGGAAAAGGTCTTGATACAACCCTATTGAGCTCTTTATTTAGGCTAAAGAAAGGATGGCTTTTGGCCCTATCCCTTTTCTTATACCAAACTGTGCCATCCATCTGTCGTGTCCTACCTCCACTCCCCTCCTCTCTGCTGTATAGCAGGTCTGGGCCAATGTCAAGAGTCCTTCAGGCTCTGCTTCCTGCAGGTTCCCATTAGCATGGTGCTGCGAGCTGGAAAAGGATCTGCTTTGATTCCTCAACCAAATAATTGTCCGTAGCAAAACACGCTGGGGTGGCATTCGGTGGGGTATAAGTAAACTCGCCAAACTTCTGTTCACACGCAGGTCAAACCTGTCCTGTGTGTTCAAGAAGTACCCTGCCGGTTTAGCTTTAAGCTGTATGTCCTAGCTGACCAAGATAAGAGGAGTGGAATTGAAGTCAGTGGTGCGGTGGGATAGATGGGTCTTCACCTGTTCCTCTCAGCAGGGAGGGTCAGGAGGGTTAGAGATCTGACCTCTGCTGTGCTGCATGTTACTGGCGGGGAGTAAACTTTGATGTCTTTACGTGTTTTGTTATTGCTCAACCTTGCACTGTGTCGATTCCGGTTTAATTGTGGTGTGTTTGTTGGGTCTCTCTGCAGACGGAGAAGGGCAGCGCCCTCCATGAAGCAGCTCTCTTCGGGAAGACTGACGTGGTGCAGAAACTTCTGCGTGCAGGTCAGACACTGATGCCTCCAAGACGCAACACAACACATTTCTAGAACTGGCGGATAATGCAGATATATGGCATAACCCTCTGCTCATTTGTCACTCCTCTCCTAATCCCCTGCTCTGTCCTCTGTCTCTCGGCGTGTCTCCGTTTGTCCTGCTCCAGGGGTTAATGTGAACATGGTGGACAGCAAGGGCCTGACAGCGCTGGACACTGTCAGAGAAATGCCCTCTCAGAAGAGCCGACAGATAGCAGCTCTAATCCTGGGTAAGAAGTGCAGATCTCATTGGTTCCCTATGGGACTTAAAGAAAGGTTACCTTGACCACAAACTGATTTCACAGATTTGTTTGTCTCACTAATGATGTTATTTGAATGACCTTTTCTTCCGCAACTCTCTGCAGGCCATATGTCAGGAAATCCCCCTGTTTTACACTTGCCTCCTCCCCCTGTCCCTCCACCTAATGAGAGCCCTAGCCCTCGGAAAAAAGGTATGTCATAGCGATACAGAAAACCTTGAGTTGAGTGAGCAGTGACAGGATATGGTGTTTAACACGTAACCACCAGCCAAGGCTGTGTGCTGGTGTGAAGCTGTGCATGTCTACCTGTTTTTGGATTGAGCGTCAATATATTAAGATGTGTATGTGTGTTCTAGGTGAGCTGGGGGTGGTGAGTGAGCTGATCTCGGGGCTGGCCCCGAGGCCTGAGGAGGAGAGCCCGTATGAGGCTCTGTTCGAGGCCACTTCCTGTCACTCTCTGGACAGTCTGACCAGTGGCAAGTCCTCCGACAGGGACTCTGGACGACCTGATAGTGAAGCCGGAAAGGTTTGTCTGGAACTGCTTTACACTACAGAAACACACAACATGTGACAGAGATTTTGAGTCGATGGGCATCTAAATCCCTTTCCTCCACTAGAGGGCAATGGTTCTCTGCATGTAATTGTTGTTGAGTTGAGTGGACTGGATTTACAAATCTTCCTGTCAGAATTTGGACAGCATGTTTCTTAAAGACCAAATCTGTTTGAATTGAAGGCTCCAGTTCTCATCTTTTCAGCCAACCTTGTAGTTCAAGATAATGTGTCAAGATAGTGTGTCAATCTAATGTCTGAGCACAATCACTGATTTCATTCTCTGTTTGCCAATTACAGAAAGACCGGCTTGCTCACCAATCCCAGCATGCCCCTGGCCAGGAAGAGGAGCTTAACTCAGAGGTCAGTATCTATGGTCATTACAGCTCCTCTTTGAAGGACTATGTTGCCACTTCTATTGGCCAGAGTTTTAATAGGCTTTATCCAGAATGTCACTGTTGGCATGTGGCGTTAGCAAATGTTAGTCAGCCGCTTAGAATGTCAGTGGTGCTGCGGACGCCACCCCTCCCTGACGATTCTCTCCATGTCTGCTCAAATCACACAAACCCTTCATGAATATTAATCTGAGTGTGGCTTTGGTTAGAGGAAGGCAGAGAAGAGGGGGAGCGATAGGGGGAAGCGGAAAGGGACTGTACTGGTTATGGGAGAGAGGGAGCAGACTCGATCTATTCAGTGGCTGACAAGGAGGTTAACATGGTATCATGAGACTGTTGTGGAATCATGGAAAGGACTGCCAGTGTTAGGATTATAGGATGGTGTTCGTTTTAAATACCCTAGTGCCCTTAGTCACACCCTTTATTTAATGGTGTCCTCTTAAAAGCTAGGGTTGTGTTTACCCAGCCGTACAATAACCATATATGCACTCCACCCTCTGTGGTTTTGGGGTAATTTTGGATAATTTTCTAAAAGTTATCAATTATTTTGAGTAGCCCCATATCCCATCATTCCTGCTTCTTTAGTGTGCTATGCATGAGCTGACAACTGTGGCCAAGAGTCTCACAACAACCATTAGAGGGTGCTGTGGAGGGACTTTTACATCACTGTTGGAGGCACCAGCATCACAGCCTGAGAAAAGTATTGATTAGCCTTATACAAATGATAATGAGGCTGTGTTGTTGACCTGCCTTTCCTCTACCTACAGGCCCTGTACACAAACAGCAGCATCGATGAGAGAGGGGAGGAGGAGGTGGATCACACGTATGAATTGCTGCTCTCCGCCCAGACAGAAGTCCCCCAGTCCGCACAGGACCCCCCATCACAGAAATGTACAGGTAACAACACACTGATAGTGGGACAGGGAGTGTAGAAAACGGTTTGGATATTCCAATTCCCTTCATGTTTCCTGACCAATGGCAGTTTATGTGGGAGTAAACATTGCGCCCTCAGCCTGGAGAATAAGAAACACTTGCTAACCTTTCCCCTCTCCCGCATCCCAACCACTCACAGCCCTCATTCTTAACAGGATTACACCAGGGCTGGAAAGGAACAGGGGTCAGTTTCCAAACCGCTCCCTAAACCCCTCCTCTTTTGCTCTGTCTGGTAGTAACCCTGTCCCCTAACACAGCTATGGTTTAACCTCATCACCAGTAGGACAGAGACAGGAATATGCTGCTTACGTGTGATATCCTACTCAAAATCAAATCACGTACATAGTTTACAGCACGTATAAATGGAGCAGTGAAATGCTGTGTGCTAGCTCCCTCAACATTTGTAGTCATCTGGATGGTCCATGCAATATCGGGTGACTCATTCCTTAACTTTTGAATGACACCGCATTTCATTGGATTAAAGGGGATTGAATTAACAGCTAATTGGAGTCCCTCTCTGTTGATATAGATGTTTTAACAGTCCCCCATGGTTTCTGTTGTCACATTCATAATAAATTAATAGGATGTCATTAAACATTGTCATAGGAATGAATGTGGCGGGTCTAATTGCTGATGTAATCGCGTTTCCTTTTATGTGGATGAGACTGTTGGAGAAAGGATGACGTCCAATCCTTAACTTGCAGTCCTCCGTAATATTGTTAAGATGTTAAATAGGGGGCTTCCCCAGTGGTGCAGCAGTCTAAAGCACTTTCTCGCAGTGCTGGAGGCGTCACTACAGACCCGGGTTTGATCCTGGGCTGTATCACAACCGGCCGTGATCGGGAGTCCCATAGTGCAGCGAACAATTAGCCCAGCGTCGTCCAGGTTAGGGGAGGGTTTGGCCGGGGGGGATTTTACTAGGCTCATTGCGCTCTAGCGACTCCTTGTGGCGGGCCAGGCGCCTGCAGGCCGACCTCTGTCGTCAGGTGAACAGTGTTTACTCCGACACATTAGTGCGGCTGGCTTCCAGGTTAAGCGGACGGGTGTTAAGAAGCGCGGTTTGGTGGGTCATGTTTCGGAGGACACATGACTCGACCTTCGCCTCCCGAGCCCGTTGGGGAGTTGCAGCGATGAGACCAGATCGAAATTGGGGAGGAAAAAGGAGAAAAAATACAACAACAAAAAAAATATGTTAAATGGGTTGGTTGGAGGAAGGTTTGTTTTTGATGGCTGCTTCATCGGCAGCTGTTCTCTCTGTTTTAAAATGACTGTCTGAGGTTCGTCTGACCATGGTCACCAACACTACCCATACTACCATATGCATAAAACATTATCTTTATTGTACTTCACTTTCCTATTCACTTTGTATAATATCATTCCCGGAAATCTTGAGATGACTTAAATAGAAATTAAATGATATGATATTAATGGACTGCCTTACTCATGGTGACCTAACTAACTGCTGTCTGTCCTGTCTCCCCAGATGAGAACGCTACCTCCCAACAGTCTTCCAACAGTCTTCTACCTCAGGTATGACCTGCTGTGCCTCTCCTCCTTCTCTCATCCTTCCATCGATTTCCCATGCAATCTGTCATCTGAGTCACCGTAGAGTTTGAGATTCCAACAGCAGGCTCTAGCTTGCCTGTGCTCAGAGTATGGAACACTGACGAACAACAAGTTTATTTACAGCCAGCTAGCTACATATGTTTCCCTCAGTCACACACTACTTTCCTCTCAGTGGCACAGAGCACGACATTGACCCAGAGCACGACATTGACCCAGGGCACGACATTGACCCAGAGCACGACATTGACCCAGAGCACGACATTGACCCAGGGCACGACATTGACCCAGGGCACGACAGTGACCCAGGGCACGACATTGACCCAGGGCACGACATTGACCCAGGGCACGACATTGACCCAGGGCACGACATTGACCCAGGGCACGACATTGACCCAGGGCACGACATTGACCCAGGGCACGACATTGACCCAGGGCACGACATTGACCCAGGGCACGACATTGACCTAGGGCACGACATTGACCCAGGGCACGACATTGACCCAGGGCACGACATTGACCAAGGGCTACAGAAAAGGTCCTTTGGCTCCTCCACATGCTTTGACATGTTTCTTCTAAACAGTTATTTTCCCTGTATGGTGCTGCTCCATGGGAGGTGTAAATCTCTCCACATACAGGTACTTCATCAGGCAATTTGGCTGCATGACCGAGGTTCTCTGTCAGTCTCTCTGTTTACTGACTCTGGCCCCTGAGACTCCTGGAGATTTACAGCCTCACCCTCGCTCCTCTCCGCTCTCCATCTCTTTCCTGAGATGTAACTCGAGGTCCCTATGAAGCTGCCCTTTCTATTTATGATCCTATCATATCTATTTATACTGCCTTTTCATTTTTATTATCCTATCATGTCTATTTATACTGCCTTTTCATTTTTATTATCCTATCATGTCTATTTATACTGCCTTTTCATTTTTATTATCCAGTTAGCTGCCACAAGGTTTTATTTGCGTTGCCCTCTCCTCCTATAAACTGTAATCACATCGGTTTAATTCCCTTTTGGAGAGACTGTCCGTTTGCTGCCTAATTATAAAAAACAAGTCTCAGTGGCTGGCTGGCTGGCTGGCTGGCTGGCGTCCGTTGTCTTCTAATCAACAGCCAGCCATCTGAGGCTATCATCCATATTAGGTATGACGATGCACGGCAACTGTTGCTGGCGGCGGTAATGGAAGCAATCACTGGAACGCTTTCTTCACTTAATATCAGAGTGTGGGGTGAATTAGAGCTGTGGTAAAAGTCTGATTTGCTACTGTTAGTGTTTTATTAGGATCCTCATTAGCTAGTGCTAAAGCAGCTATTCCTGGGGTCCAGACAAAACATAAAACATGACATAATACAGTACATTAATCGAACAGCCCAAAGACAGAACCACATACAGTCATGTGAACAAGTAAGTACACCCTTAGGGAAGTGGTATTTTTTTACCCCCTCGTATTTGGACACGTGGATATTTGAGCTAAATTCTAACCACATTCATTGATAAAGGAAACCCAATTTAACAAAGCACACACACACAAAAATGTACTTTGAAAAAACAAAAATGCAATTTCCTTATGCAGAACAAAATTGTACACACCTGCCTTTGCCATCACCTAAAATGGCAAAAATTAGGATCAGGTGCTCCAAAACAGGTGCAAGTTATTATCAAATCATTATAGTACCTTGGGGGGGGGGGTCCAGCCTTCCATAAAGATTAGAAACTTGGTCTGTTTTGGTCTTAACTTTATGGGTGTGTGGTAAGACATCATGCAAAGATCAAAAGACCTCAGAGGCCCTCAGAAGAAAGATTATTGATGCCTGTGAGATTGGGAGGGATTACAAATCCATTTCCAAGCAATTTGAAGTACATCGTTCCACTGTCCGACAGATCCTCTACAAATGGAGTAAATTCCAGACCACTGGCAATCTACCTAGGAGAGGTCGTCCCACCAAATTCAGCCCAAGATCTGACCGAAAGATGCTCATAGAAGTCTCTGAACCCCAGAGTAACATCAAGGGATCTACAGGCCTCTCTTTCCACAATCAATATCGAAGTGATTCGATGAGTCAACTGTCAGAAAGAGACTGCACAAACTTGGCCTACATGGGAGGTCAGGAAGGAAGAGGCCTCTGCTCTCAAAAAAGAATATCAAGACGAGACTGATGTTTGCCAGACAACACCTGGGTAAAGACCAAACTACTGGAACAATGTGCTCTGGACAGATGAGTCAAAGGTGGAGTCGTTTGGCCGCAATGCCAGACGCCATCTTTATTGAAGACAAACACTGCCTTTGAACAGAAGAACCTCATACCGACCGTAAAGCAAGGAGGCGGTGGCTTTATGTTTTGGGGCTGCTTTTCTGCCTGAGGGCCAACTTGGAATCATTTAGTCAACCATGAATTCCATATGGTACCAGAGAATTATTGAGGAGAATGTGAGGCCATCTGTCAAAAAGCTGAACCGTACATGGATCTTGCATCAGGACAATGATCCAAAACACGTAAGCAAAGCTACAACAGAATGGCTCAAAAAGATGAAATGGAGGGTTATGGAATGGCCGAGTCAAAGCCAAGATCTCAATCCTGTCAATGCTGTGGGGGGACTTGAAGCGGGCCGTGAAAGCAAGAAATCCCTCCAACATGACACAGTTGAAGCAGTACTGTAAAGAAGAGTGGGGAATTCCTCCCAGTCGATACACTGTAAGACTGATAGACAGTTACAAGAAACGGCTACATTAAGTTATTTCAGGCAAAGGGGGCAACACCAGCTATTGAAGCTAGGGGTGTACTCATTTTTTTCCTCACTATGGAATTGCATTTCTGTCGATTTTTGATGAATAAATTATTGCAAAGTATAATATTCCAGTTTAATTAGGTTACCTTTCTGTCAATAGTGTTGAAGTGAAGATTACATGTCCATCTGTCAAAATATTTACAAAACAATACAACTTTCCAGGGGGTGTACTTACTTTTTCACGTGACTGTACATTTAAAGTTAGAATACCCGCTTTCGTACATTTATGCCTTAACATTCCATGTATCATGTACTCATAATCATCATCAATGTTAACGGCTATACTACACAGCCATTCATTTTCACATACATTTTTTCCGTACATGCTCTACAGATACAATTACTTTCTCTAAGCTGGCCATGATATCCACATCTCAAAGCTCCAGTATTCTCTAGACATCAGGAAGTCTCACGATACAATGACAGCAACAGTCCTTGTACTTTCAGCTGACTGAGGCCAATATTATCAACAGATACCGTATGAACTTTGAATCACACATTCAAGTCTAAGATCCTTAGCACAAACAGATGCTGGCAGGATCATGTGTTTACCATCCTTGGTCCTTCCGTTGGATGTCAGTGTTCTGCATAATCACATGATGCTGTTGAATGTAAACGCAACACTTCACTCACTGTGCTGGCAGCGGTGAGTGTGGTGGTTTTAGTTGTAATTGACAGCTGTCACTCTGCCCATCTCTCCACCGGTTTTCTCCAGCAGCGGAAGCCCACTGCCCCTAGTGATCTCGGACCTTCAGGCCAGACGGGCGACACCCTGAAGCTCCCCGGACCTCCTGTGGTTGGGCCGGGACGGACTGGCCTCGGCCTCACTGGTGGTGAGTTACACCCTCCACATGCTCTACCTGCTGGACGCCAGGGACCTGGCATGGGAGGTTTGTTTCTGAGCTCCACATTGACCCTGTAAGGCACAGTGCCCCAAAACCGAATCTTACAGAAGTAATTACTCACTGCTATACCCCTGCTATACCCCCAGGTCATGAGCAAATCTGTGCTCTCGGACTCTGAGGAGCCAAAGGAGAGAGGCAAGTTGCTTGAGGAACAAGCCTGACTTTGCCAAACATAACCCATGCATGTCGCTCTAACTGTAATGTGAGAAATGTATTAGCGTCTGACTCCAGTGTGAGATTGGTTGGGTTGGATTAGTGCTGCCTGGAAATTCCAGGCTCAGCAGCTCTGGGTCTGGATTATGCTTGTTTAGAACAGGTTGATTGACATTCAATGGCAAGCCAGCTGCAGAAAACTAGTTTGATCTGTCACACGGGACAGAATGCATGATCATATTTGACCATATTCCTATCGAAGAACCCCGCCTACTTACTTTAATACAGTACTAGTAAAGCAGCATGAGATGATGGGACAATTTCTCTCATTCTCTTCCCTCTAGTTCTTTGTTTATCTTGCTGCGTTCTCCTGTTCTCTCACACCATAGAAGACTCATACATGTCCAAGCAGGCAATAATCGTACACACAACACAGACCCATACTGACACATAGCCACTAAGCATGCTGTTTCTGTGACATGGATGTATGCTGTTTGGGGACTCTAATTGAAACAGAAGTGGGCCCAGTCCCTCTCCATTTCCATCTGAAAGCAGCTGCCTCTCAGGGATGGGAATTAGGGCTCTGCTCACGCACCCTCCTACTCTCAGCCGCCTCCCGTCATGTCTCTCCCCCTCCACATTGTGTGTGTGTGTGTGTATGTGTGTAGACTGTTCTCTCTGCCACCACACGGCAAGCGGTACCGGAGCTCCAAGTCTAGGTCCAAAAGGCTCCTTTAACAGCTTCTACCCCCAAGCCATAAGACTGCTGAACAGTTAATCATACACCCGGACTATTTACATTGACCCCCTTTTTTACACTGCTGCTACTCACTGTTTATTATCTATGTATAGTCACTTTACCCTTATCTACATGTACATTTGAACTCCATTATCTCGACTAACCTGTGCCCCTGCACATTGACTCGGTATCGGTACCCCCTGTATATAGCCTTGTAATTTTTATTGTTACTTTTTTAAACTTTTGTTTATTTTTGTATTTTTTAAAGCATTATAATATTTTCTTGAAAAAAAACTGCATTGTTTGTTAAGGGCTTGTAAGTAAGCATTTCATGGTAAGATCATGTTGTATTCAGCGCATGTGTCAAATCCGATTTGATTTGTATGATGGAGACATACTATGTCAGCAGCAGAGAGGGATCAGAGCACCTGTCACACACACTTTGCCTTCCTCAGCAGGAAGGAATCTCAGACGATGTCCAATAGATTCCACATGCTTCCTGTTTCACAGGCATCTTAGCATGCATAGTGCATTATGCTTGGTAAGATTTCACATACCCCATAGTGATAAAGTTATCTGCCATAGTCATAACAATATCCCATGTCTATCAACACATACATAAGAGGCTAGCATCACTAGATAGATATGCTAAGGTCTTAGGGCATATCTATTTTGTGAAAACCACATTAGGAAGGTATTCAGACCACTTTTTCACATTTTATTGTTAGACTTATTCTAAAATGGATTAAATCGTCCCCCCCCCCTCAATATACACACAATAGCCCATAATGACAAAGCAAAAACCAGGTTTTTAGAAATGTTTGCACATTTATATAAAAAAAAAACTGAAATATCACATTTACATAAGTATTCAGACCCTTTACTTTGTTGAAGCATCTTTGGCAGCGATTACAGCATTGAGTCTTCTTGGGTATGACGCTACAAACTTGGGACATCTGTTTTTGGGAGTTTCTCCCATTCTTCTCTGTAGATCCTCTCAAGCTCTGTCAGGTTTAATGGGGAGCGTCGCTGCACAGCTATATCCAGGTCTCTCCAGAGATGTTCAATCAATCGGGTTCGTCCAGGCTCTGGCTGGCACACTCAAGCATTTTCAGAGACTTGTCCCAAAGCCACTCCTGCGTTGTCTTGACTTTGTGCTTAGGGTGAACCTTCGCCCCAGTCTGAGGTCCTCGATCCTGAGTCGTCTCCCAGTCCCTGCCACTTAAAAACATCCCCACAGCATGATGCTGCCACCACCATGCTTCACCGTAGGGATAGCGCAAAGTTTTCTCCAGACGTGACGCTTTGCATTCAGGCCAAAGAGTTCAATCTTGGTTTCATCAGACCAGAGAATTTTTTCATGGTCGCTGCCGCCTCTAGAGATGCAACCTCTCTCATCGTCACTCAATGCCTAGGTTTACCCCCGCTGTACTCCCACCCTGCCATACCCTTGTCTGTACACTATGCCCTGAATCTATCCTACCGCACCCAGAAATCTGCTCCTTTTATTCTCTGTTCCCAAAGAACTAGACAACCAGTTCTTATAGCCTTTAGCTGTACCCTCATCTTACTCCTCCTCTATTCCTCTTGTGATGTAGAGGTTAACCCAGGCGCTCTCATTTGTTGACTTCTGCAACCGTAAAAGCCTTGGGTTCATGCATGTTAACATCAGAAGCCTCCTCCCTAAGTTTGTTTTACTCACTGCTTTAGCACACTCCGCCAACCCTGATATCCTAGCCGTGTCTGAATCCTGGCTTAGGAAGGCCACCAAAAATTCAGAAATTTCCATCCCCAATTACAAAATTTTCTATCAAGACAGAACTGCTAAAGGGGGCGGAATTGCAATCTACTGTAGAGACAGCCTGCAGAGTTCTGTCATACTATCCAGGTCTAAGCCCAAACAGTTCGAGCTTCTACTTTTAAAAATCCATCTCTCCAAAAATACGGCCCTCACTGTTGCAGGTTGTTATAGACCGCCCTCAGCTCCCAGCTGTCCCAGCTGTGACACCATATGTGAATTGATTGCCCCCCATCTATCGTCAGTTCGTCCTGCTAGGTGAACTAAATTGGGATATACCTAAGACCCCGGCTATCCTACCATCTAAGCTAGGTGCAATCTCACACAAATTATCAAGGAACCTACCAGGTACAACCCAAAATCCATAAACATGGGCACCCTCATAGATATTATCCTGACCAACTTGCCCTCTAAATACACCTCTGCTGTTTTCAACCAGGATCTCAGCGATCACTGCCTCATTGCCTGCATCCGTAATGGGTCAGCGGTCAAACGACCTCCTCTCATCACTGTAAAATGCTCCCTGAAACACTTCAGCGAGCAGGCCTTTCTAATCGACCTGGCCGGGGTATCCTGGAAGGATATTGACCTCATCCCGTCAGTAGAGGATGCCTGGATATTTTTTAAAAATGCCTTCCTAACCATCTTAAATAAACATGCCCCATTCAAGAAATTTAGAACCAGGAACAGATATAGCCCTTGGTTCTCCCCAGACCTGACTGCCCTTAACCAACACAAAAACATCCTATGGCATTCTGCATTAGCATCGAACAGCCCCCGTGATATGCAGCTGTTCAGGGAAGCTAGAAACCATTATACACAGGCAGTTAGAAAAGCCAAGGCTAGCTTTTTCAAGCAGAAATTTGCTTCCTGCAACACTAACTCAAAAAAGTTCTGGGACACTGTAAAGTCCATGGAGAATAAGAACACCTCCTCCCAGCTGCCCACTGCACTGAAGATAGGAAACACTGTCACCACTGATAAATCCACCATAATTGAGAATTTCAATAAGCATTTTTATACGGCTGGCCATGCTTTCCACCTGGCTACTCCTACCCCTGTCAACAGCACTGCACCCCCAACAGCAACTCGCCCAAGCCTTCCCCATTTCTCCTTCTCCCAAATCCATTCAGCTGATGTTCTGAAAGAGCTGCGAAATCTGGACCCCTACAAATCAGCCGGGCTAGACAATCTGGACCCTTTCTTTCTAAAATTATCTGCCGAAATTGTTGCCACCTCTATTACTAGCCTGTTCAACCTCTCTTTCGTGTCGTCTGAGATTCCCAAAGATTGGAAAGCAGCTGCGGTCATCCCCCTCTTCAAAGGGGGGGACACTCTTGACCCAAACTGCTACAGACCTATATCTATCCTACCATGCCTTTCTAAGGTCTTCGAAAGCCAAGTCAACAAACAGATTACCGACCATTTCGAATCTCACCATACCTTCTCTGCTATGCAATCTGGTTTCAGAGCTGGTCATGGGTGCACCTCAGCCACGCTCAAGGTCCTAAACGATATCTTAACCGCCATCGATAAGAAACATTACTGTGCAGCCGTATTCATTGATCTGGCCAAGGCTTTCGACTCTGTCAATCACCACATCCTCATCGGCAGACTCAACAGCCTTGGCTTCTCAAATGATTGCCTCGCCTGGTTCACCAACTACTTCTCTGATAGAGTTCAGTGTGTCAAATCGGAGGGTCTGTTGTCCGGACCTCTGGCAGTCTCTATGGGGGTGCCACAGGGTTCAATTCTTGGACCGACTCTCTTCTCTGTATACATCAATGAGGTCGCTCTTGCTGCTGGTGAGTCTCTGATCCACCTCTACGCAGACGACACCATTCTGTATACTTCCGGCCCTTCTTTGGACACTGTGTTAACAACCCTCCAGGCAAGCTTCAATGCCATACAACTCTCCTTCCGTGGCCTCCAATTGCTCTTAAATACAAGTAAAACTAAATGCATGCTCTTCAACTGATCGCTACCTGCACCTACCCGCCTGTCCAACATCACTACTCTGGACGGCTCTGACTTAGAATACGTGGACAACTACAAATACTTAGGTGTCTGGTTAGACTGTAAACTCTCCTTCCAGACCCATATCAAACATCTCCAATCCAAAGTTAAATCTAGAATTGGCTTCCTATTTCGCAACAAAGCATCCTTCACTCATGCTGCCAAACATACCCTTGTAAAACTGACCATCCTACCAATCCTCGACTTTGGCGATGTCATTTACAAAATAGCCTCCAATACCCTACTCAACACATTGGATGCAGTCTATCACAGTGCAATCCGTTTTGTCACCAAAGCCCCATATACTACCCACCATTGCGACCTGTACGCTCTCGTTGGCTGGCCCTCGCTTCATACTCGTCGCCAAACCCACTGGCTCCATGTCATCTACAAGACCCTGCTAGGTAAAGTCCCCCCTTATCTCAGCTCGCTGGTCACCATAGCATCCACACGCTCCAGCAGGTATATCTCTCTAGTCACCCCCAAAACCAATTCTTTATTTGGCCGCCTCTCCTTCCAGTTCTCTGCTGCCAATGACTGGAACGAACTACAAAAATCTCTGAAACTGGAAACACATCTCCCTCACTAGCTTTAAGCACCAACTGTCAGAGCAGCTTACAGATTACTGCACCTGTACATAGCCCACCTATAATTTAGCCCAAACAACTACCTCTTTCCCAACTGTATTTAATTTATTTATTTATTTTGCTCCTTTGCACCCCATTATTTTTATTTCTACTTTGCACATTCTTCCATTGCAAAACTACCATTCCAGTGTTTAATTTGCTATATTGTATTTACCTTGCCACCATGGCCTTTTTTGCCTTTACCTCCCTTCTCACCTCATTTGCTCACATTGTATATAGACTTGTTTATACTGTATTATTGACTGTATGTTTGTTTTACTCCATGTGCAACTCTGTGTCGTTGTATCTCTCGAACTGCTTTGCTTTATCTTGGCCAGGTCGCAATTGTAAATGAGAACTTGTTCTCAACTTGCCTACCTGGTTAAATAAAGGTAAAATAAATAAATAAGAGCTAAGTATGCTCTCCAATCTGAGTAACGAAAAGCAATTTCTCCAGGGCCTGGAAATAAATGGACTTTGGGCCAACAGACTGTCTGCGACATCAAACATAGCAGTAACTGTAGACTTAGCATGACATCACTTTTAAAACGCTCAGCTCACAAGGCCAAATTAAACACACACACATGTTCTGTAACCAGTGACCTCATCCCTCCATAAAAGCTGTCTAAATATCCGTTTGTCTTTCATTAGGGGTCACTGACTGGCTCATTGTTTCCAGCCCCCGTCGGACCGTTGAATCGTGGGTAGGATAGTCGTCTGGGTCCTGGGGGTTTAAGGAAAGGCTTCCTGGAGCTGGGACGATAAACCGAAAAATGATCGACACAGACCGTACCGATCACGTATCGCAGACATTTTGCTGATATTGTTCATTGCAATAAGTAGCCTGTACTAGAGAAATGTGAAGTTTGAAATGAAATAAGTCATGGGTGATTTGTTAATTAGTGATGATGGGTGATTTGTTAATTAGACAATTGATGGCTACAACCATCAAACTAGTAGAAGTACCAAGGGACTCTTCATATAATTGATTAAAATGCCTTAATTAGTATGGCATGTTCAAAAGAAACAAAGTTTTTAAAAACCGACACGTTCTCCTTTCTTTTTGATGACCAATTTACCCCTTTTACCAAAGAGCACCTTCTATCTACCAAAATGTACTATTGTGTACCTTAGTAGCGCTTCCCTTCCTCCTCTTTCTAAAAGTACAAACTAGTAGTAGTAGTTTAAAGGATAATAAAATCAACTGTGGGGCACATTCATTTTTACAAACGTATCATTCTGTTTATCGATACTGCATCAATTCAGGATTTTATCACAATTTATAAGGAGTTTTGGCCATATCGCCCAGCTCAGCACAGTGGAGTATTGTTGAAGGGAGCCATAGCGATTTGCTCATTGGGCGTTCACAATCTCCAGCTTCCAAGGACAGGGTGGGTGTTTGGCTGTGGTTTCCATATGTTTATACGCCCACACTGCCACACATATCTTTCCTAATTGAGCAGTAGGCAGCTGAGCGTAGATGGGCACAGGGCGTTGGTACTCTGCCTCACTGCAATCGGCCTGTAAGCTAAACAGTGTACCAGTGTATCATAGTGTACCAGCTCCTAGTTGAGCTGTATTCATCACCACCCAGCTGACTTACAGGGGGAGTAACTGTTACTCTTTCCCCTGGACAGATATTCATCTCTAACGCAACAGCTCTTTATAGAGTTTAATATATCCCTTTGATAGATGTTTGAATGACAATGGTATTGGCAACCCTATGTCCTGTTGAGAGAGAATGCTTGGTGTAACTGCAGTCCCGGTCTATCTGTCCTCTGCTCTGAAGGAAAAACTAAAACAGAGCGACTGGATCACTGCCCCGCTGTTACGTCACTGACACTGTCCCAGTTTCCCTGTCACCAAACACCACGACCCTCTCACCCTGAATGTCAGAGTGGCAGTGAGAACACACACACACACACACACACACACACACACAGAGAGCAGCCCCCCACCCTACTCCAACACACAAACACTTACCATGTGACTCCGAAGCCTAATTATCAGAATTGTGGCAAAGAGTCAGACTTTCGAGTGGATCGAGTGATCCCAGAGTTTCCATTCCCGGAGCTGCAGTCAGCGGCTAGTCAGTCCAGTGTGGGGCTAGTCAGTCCAGTGTGGGGCTAGTCAGTCCAGTCAGCGGCTAGTCAGTCCAGTGTGGGGCTAGTCAGTCCAGTGTGGGGCTAGTCAGTCCAGTCAGCGGCTAGTCAGTCCAGTGTGGGGCTAGTCAGTCCAGTGTGGGGCTAGTCAGTCCAGTGTGGGGCTAGTCAGTCCAGTCAGCGACTAGTCAGTCCAGTGTGGGGCTAGTCAGTCCAGTGTGGGGCTAGTCAGTCCAGTCAGCGGCTAGTCAGTCCAGTGTGGGGCTAGTCAGTCCAGTCAGCGGCTAGTCAGTCCAGTGTGGGGCTAGTCAGTCCAGTCAGCGGCTAGTCAGTCCAGTGTGGGGCTAGTCAGTCATACAGCTACAGCTTTGTCTCAACAGCTCCGGCTCATGAAGTACTAGCTAGCAGGGAGGGACAGAGGGGGGAGCTTGACAGGCAGAAGGGGAACAGAGGCACAACCTGGCTCAACTCTCAACCTGTGATTTGATGGCGGAAAAACAGACTTGGGTGGCAGTAGCTCCTTGGAGAGAGAGTGAGAGAGAGAACCTGTTTTTGTAAGGTAAAAAGTGAATTGTTTTCAACTGAATCAGCTGTACAGAATATGTGAGCAGGGATTATTTTCATACTATAGCTCAAGGCGGAGGAAGTACTTTCTGTTTGTTCTCATGTTTGTCTGTCTGTGTGTGTGTGTGCCCTTACACACTGTATATGCAGTATGCTTGTTGTCTTGCTCATATCCTGTTTCTTCCTCTGCTGATTTTCTTAAGGGATTCCTCAGTGCTGTATCATTTCTGTGGTACCTGACCTCATACAGGGGCTGCAGCTGGTTAGCTCATAGGGGTTGAGAGACTGAGAGAGACAGGGATGGAAAAAGTGAATGAACTGCAGAGCATTGAGTAATGTAACAATCTTCCAAGCACCCAGAGAGATGTCAGATGGCTGCAAGCTGGGATTGGAATTCTGTAACTCTCCAAGTGCTACGGACAGCATTCTCTAGATCCGCCTCTCCCTCTTTCCCTCTCTCTTATGCCCGCTTGAAAACAATTACCGATCTGTTTCTGGGGCTGTGTGGGCGTTGTTCCTAATAGCCCTGCTAGATATCTCCCCTCAGTCTCAGTCCGGCCTCCTGCCTCCTCGGGTGCACCATTCCTTACTCCCTGCTTCCTCTTCTTTAGTCTCTCCACCTAACTCTTTCTCTCCTCTCTACTCTCTAGATAACTCCTTGCTCGGCCAGGACCTGGTCGCAGTACCTGAAGTGTTCACAGGCCTCCTGCACGGATCCTCGCCCGTCTTTGACTGTCGGGAGGAGTCCATCAGCAGCCTGCCAGGTGGAGTACTGACACAGTCCAGCCAAGGCCAACAGCCGGCGCCAGCTCCAACAGCACCCGCCAAAGCAACAGAAGCTCCGCCTCCTCCAAACAATCCAATCGACATGTCTGCCGTCCTGACAGACTGTGACCCCAAAGCTATCTATGCCACCGTGTCCAAGGGGGAGCCCAGGGACAGAGACAGGGACATGGGGTCTGGGGCTGTGCCTGCTGGCAGGATGCGCCCCCCTGGGGATTTGAAGCTGGCTCGCAGCTTTTCCAAGTCGGACTCAGACCTGCTGGTGTCGCCGCCTAGCGAGGAGGAGGGAGGGCTGGGCAGCCGCAGTGAGTCCGTCTCGAACTGCAGCGCAGCCAAAAAGAGGCTGGAGAAGTCGCCCTCGTTTGCCTCTGAATGGGACGAGGTAAGAGCTCAGCCTTACTGTCAGTTTGTTAGATGTTATTATATGGCTGTTGCTGTTGATGCAGTTACATGCCCTCTACCATAGAAATAACTCAAGCCCACCAGCACTATAGGCCAGGAATCCAGGGGGAATTGTATACCATAGTGTCTGAAGTGACTCTAGATCTCATCATGGAGTTTCCAGACAGAGTTGGAGGGGTTATGCTGTGTTTAGCTGCTACCGTCAGGAACATTAGGCATGCATGAGTGATATCCACACAAATCCCTCTCTTTAGCCAAGTTAGCTCTCCTTCATGAAATCATTAATATCTGCCATTTTCTGCCTGAGAACTGCATAATAACCCTGCTGGAATAGGAACCCAACCCGGTCTATCACTGCAGTAAGTCATCCTGTCGGTGAGAAGATCATTTTCTTGATTTTATATATCCAGCCATCCAGAACTGAAATAGCCTGTCAGAGGGGCAGATAACGAAGAATAAAGAGCCGGGGAGAGAAAGAGAGCGATTAGAAGTGACGAAAAGATGCGGATATAAAGTAAGGAAGAGCGGAAAAAGTAACAGGATAGAGATAGGCCTAGACAAAAGGTTGGAAAGTGAGAGGAGGAGAGGGCCATTGAGCTGCAGCTCTTTCCTCCATTCAGGACTGACCTCGGCTCCTCGGGTTGCCATGGCGTTACACTCCAACCTAACCTGAGTTCCCCTGGAAATGGACACACTGTTTATAGAGCTGCCTGGAATACACACACACTCTTTCCATTCAGTATTCTAAAATAGAGCCATTTACAATAATTGTTATCCGCAACAAATTGTAAATGCCTGTAACTGCACCATTGTCATTTTGAGATGCAATATGCATGGATCGTTGAATCCACCTTACACTTCCCTCTATTTAATGATTCAGTATTTAAATCCATTGTCTGCAAACTGTCAGTGTTACAGTTCCACATGACTCTATTCCCCTGTTCTGTCTGTGGCAGAATCATGCCATGATGCATCTGTGATGCCAGGCAGAGAGAGTAAGCCAGGGGCTCAAGTAGCAGCCTCTACACAGTGACCAGATCACGTTGCTCTGCGGTCAGTTGGTGTTCCTTTACACAACTCTAGAGGTGTGGTCGATATCTTGGCTCATCTTTTCTGTGGTTAGTATGCAGGTGGCCGGTGCAGAGCCTGCCTGTGTGCCCCCGACCTTGAGTGTCCTGCACAGCAGTAGACTTCTATAATGAACACAAATATAAACACAATATGTAATGTGTTTGTCCCATGTTTCATGAGCTGAATTAAAAGATCCTGGAAATGTTCCATATGCACAAAAAAACATATTTTTCTCTTATTTTGTGCACAAATTTGTTTACATTGCTGTTAGTGAGCATTTCTCCTTTGCCAAGATAACCCGTACACCTAACAGGTGTGGCATATCAAGAAGCTGATTAAACGGCATGCTGATTACACAGGTGGACCTTGTGTTGGGGACAATAAAAGGTCACTCTAAGATGTGCAGTTTTGTCACACAACACAATGCCACAGTTTTGAGGGAGTGTGCAATTGGCATGCTGACAGCAGGAATATCCACCAGAGCTGTTGCCAGAAAATTTGTTCATTTCTCTACCATAAGCCGCCTCCAACGTCGTTTTAGTGAATTTGGCAGTACGTCCAACCAGCCTCACAACTGCAGACCATGTGTAACCACGCCAGACCAGTACCTCCAAATCTGGCTTCCTCGCCTGCGGGATCGTCTGAGACCAGCCGCCCGAGCAGCGAATGAAACTGAGTAGTATTATGTCTGTAATAAATTCCTTTTGTGAAGGAAAACTAATTCTGATTGGCCTGGCCTTTCTCCCCAAAGGGTGGGCCAGTCTCCCATGTGGGTGGGCCTCCCATGGCTGCACCCCTGCCCAGTAATGGGAAATCCATAGAGTAGGGCCTAATTAATTTATTTCAATTGACTGATTTCCTTGATATGAACTGTAACTCAGTAAAATCGTTGAAATTGTTCCATGTTGCGTTTTTATATTTTTGTTCAGTATAGAGGACCCCTTTTCCTGACCTCACCAGGAGGGGTGGCGGAGCAGGAGAGAATTGTTTTTGTTCCATCATCCAAAATAATTGATAATCGACCCCAAGTAGAACCTTTTTGTGTCCCGCCTCCATCTCAACTGAGGGTAATGATAACAACAGCTTGGCGAAAGCTCTATCCATAATGGCACCTTATTGACTATATATCGTGCACTACTTTTGGCCAGGGCTTTATATAGGCCTAGGGAATAGGGTTGACTCTGACTCCGCCCCAGTATTATAGCCGACAGCTGTAGAGAGGAATTGGGGGGGCAGTCAGTGAGTGTGACACACCACCACTCAGGGAACTGAACCACAGATCATTATCTCAAAACCCTGTTTATCTGAGCCAGTGACACCTCTCCTCAACATACTCACCTATTTAATAGCCCTCATCTAGAAAGACTATTTTACTCTGACAGAGTGGAGGGTGAAAATGACCTGAAGAGAACAGACTTTTGAACGATGACCCCACTCATAAAATTCTGTTTGCACAGCTGTAAGACAAGACCACTGTAAGAAATGATTACGTAAACCCTACTTTCATGAAGCAACTGTTGAAATGTTTGCTCTGAACGGTCCGCTTCACAACCGTCGTCAAAGTCATTCAGAGTTCACCTTCCAAGTAGATGCGTCGTTTTCCGATATCGAGTTACTTCAGTTGACTAACAAGACTTGCATGCTCTCTCAAAGTTAACCGTCCATCAGAAGATGCGTGGAATGAACTTTTTCCCATTAGCTCAAAGTGTTCAGTCATTCCAGTCACCTCCAGCAGGCTGTAATACTGTATAGCCTCCTGATAATATAATTATGAGTGTGACAGGAGACGGATCAGTCACTACGCTGTAATTACCAACCGCTTGATTAGCAACTCACCTCATAGGCGTGGAGCTGGGAGACATCATGTGGCCTTTCCTAGAGGCAGGCTGCGAATGAAGTCATAGTAAACCTGGGTGGCAGGGGTGTTATGTACTTAAATATAAAATACTTTAAAGTACTACTTAAGGAGGTTTTTGGGGTATCTGTACTTTACTGTTTATATTTTTTACAACTTTTACTTCACTACATTCCGAAAGAAAATGTTTACTTTTTACTCCATATATTTTCCATGACACCCAAAAGTACTCATTACATTTTGAATGCTTAGCATTACGTGAAAATGGTCTAATTCACACACTTATCAAGAGAACATCCCTGGTCATCCCTACTGCCTCTGATCTTGCAGACTCACTAAACACATGCTTAGTTTGTAAATGATGTCTGAGTGCTGGAGTGTGCCCCTGGCTATCTGTAAAAAGAAGGGGGGAAAGAGAAAGGTGCTGTTTGGTTTGCTTAATATAAGGAATGTGAAATGATTTGTACTTTTACTTTTGATACTTAAGTATATTTACTTTTACTCAGATACAACAATTGGGTACTTGTTCCACCACTGCTAGGTGGGAGGACGCCTCGTTTAGGTTCTCTGGGCTATTGAATGCCCTGATCTGTCTTGAGTTATTGTACCACCTTTTAAGTAGTGGCGTCTTTGGATATCTGTCTTAGACACTTTTCATGTCAAGGTTACCGAAGATCTTAGTTCCTACAGAACCTGACGTGTCCCAGGCAGGCAACACCCATCATTGCCTTCTTGCTTGTGTTTGCACAGGCTCCCTGTCACTCTCTCTGTCACCCCCTCAGCCTGCAGACTGTCAGCTGGTCAGATAGGATCTCTCTTTGTGGTGTAGCAACCCGAAGAGCTGCCACACTGTTGACAGTTTTGCTCAACCACATAATGCAGAAGCTCTGAGCTGCAGTGTTCAAGATAACAGCCCAGTGCTGCATTTCAACGCATCACACGGATTAGCATGTAGCCTATGCAAGTTATTTTATGTGGCAAGAAATAATTCGTTTTTTTTTTGTTGCATTTTTGATGTCCTCGTCATCATGATTATTCATTGACTTTTTAAGTCTATTGAATAGTTCATCCATTTTTCTTTCACTAGGAGTGGGTGGACTATTACTAGGGCTGCGGTTCTCTGTCACCCAGGAAGGGTTGCTCTGGGTTTCAGTACACCTGACACATCATCTATTCTACAGTTTTCTTTGAAAGTGTGTCCCGAGATGAAAAAGGTGATTGAAAGAGAAGAATATTAAAAATCCTGCAGTACTCTTCAACCTATTGTAGTCCCAGAGGAGCTCGGTTAATATTAATTAGCTCTCATTCCCAGAGATCTGAACTGAAGCACACAGACTGTGCCTCTCTCATATGTTTCTCCTTTCCAGAAAACATCAGTCAGGAAAGTACATTGCACTACACCATTCATGGAAAATGCATTGCAAATGAAAGCAGCAGGCAGGCAATCTAACAAAGGTTGTTTTGGAAGTTTCCTTGCCCTTTTGTTTAGTATTTTTACAAGTCTGTGAATGGCCTATCCTCTGAAAGTAGGGCACTTTTTCTTCCCCTTTTCTCTATTGCTGTTTCCTTCCCTCTCCTGTCTCTCTCTGTTTCTGTGCGAATGAGAGAAGCAGCCCGGCTAACGGGTGCAGGCGGCCATCTTGCTGGTCACGGCTGGCTGCTCTGGAACACTACTGAGCTGTGTGACAGCGTGTGGGCAAGGGGTCCCAGGACACCAAAAAAGCTATTTCTTTGTGTGTCTGGGTCTGCTAACTCTTCCTTTTCTTACACCCTCTTTTCTTTCTCTCTCACACACACACACACACACACACACACACACACACACACACACACACACACACACACACACACACACACACACACACACACACACAAAACTATAGCCTGCCTCTATATGCGAGGAGACTAGGAGATTTGACTTGCATGAGGTCTTGGCCTACGTGCCTGCATTTAAGGGTGTGTGTATCTGTTATGCTGTGTGTGTCAGGGTGTGTGTGTGTGTGTGTGTGTGTGTCAGGGTGGGTGTGTGCTTGTGTTTAAGGCGCATGCTAATGCAGGTTTGTCTCGGTCTTGGGATCAGATTGAACATGACAATCCAGGGGGCACATTGTGTGGGCCAGTTAGAGTAGACCCACAGATGGGAGGGGAGAGAGAAAGAAAAGAGAGAGAGACATATTGACACGCTAGAGAAGAGGGCAGTCATCTAACAGCCCACTTCACTTTTGCTTCGTTTTCTGTCCCGCTCACCACGGATCCAATAACCACTATGAAGCCAGCCTTTGTGAGTATCAATTATCTGATTTACACAGCGCAGCTCATAAGTCTTTTAATTTACCTGCCATTAATAGGGTTGATCAATTGTGTTGTGTAGATCTTTCTTTAAAGGGCCAATCAGCAGTTATAACAAAAACAAATTGCCTCCCCACCACTGTTTCAGTAAAAAGCTGAGTGATGGGGCTGGAGAAGTGTGATCACTCTCAAATTTATAGAAATTCCTGGATGCAAGGATTGACCCATCCATAATATCAAAAAGGTTGGTGTTTGTTTACATTTACTTTGTTTACAAACATTGGCGTAAAACCAGCTTATATTTTGGGTTCTCATGGAGTGTGACAGTTGAACTAAGCTCATGAAGCTCATAAGTTATATTCTTCAAGAATCAATGGGTATATATAATTAATTTATAAGTCTAAAAAAGGATGTATCAAATGCTGATTGCCCCCTTAAGGATAGGCCTATTTTCCAGATAAATATTTGCTTTTGCATTTCATTTACTTGAAATTGGAGTATAAAATGGGAAAAGCAAACGAGAACTTTAAAGGTTTATTTTCTGTGGCATTTTAAACTCCACAGGCTGTGTTTTGGGATTATGTCCATGTTGCTATGATATTGTTCTGCATCTGTTGGCATGTTGAATGTAAACTCTGGTTGTTTAGTGATGGTTAAGCTCTTTTCACAGACTCTCTGTGTGCCTGAGATGAGAGCGTTGGAGACCCTGGATGATAAGAGCGTTGAATCCCCCATGCTGCTCAGATCAAACCCAACTCTATATGGTGTGTCATCACCGGGGGTGGCCAGCGGGGGACTCTGTACACTAACATATTGCTCACCATATGTCTGCTGGAATGGACAAGAGAGTGATGAGGAAAGTTTAGATCAGTCATGGAAATAAAAATGCTGAAAACAAATTGGCTCCCTATTTACAAAAATAAACAGAAGTACTAGAGTTTTGTTGCGGGTACATCTCGTGCAAAATAATATTGCGATATTGTCGAGCTGATACGATATTTCGTCAAAAATAATATCCTGATATGTAACTATAGATTTTCTTTCCCCCATCACTACTATAGAACAAACAATCCTCTGAAGATATTTAACGGACTCCAACTCTTTGCTGAGTGGCTGGGGGATAGAGAGGACGCTCATTCTCCTCTTTCTCTTTTTTTTATAGTTTGGACCATGTTTGGGAGTTGCCCTCTGTAGTTGGATTCAATTCTGTTGTGCAGATTTGAGCTTCAGAATAGAGGCCAAAAAGTTGGATCCGTTCTGAAATGGACATGGGGCTTTCCCATCCGGACCCAATATGCTTTCCCATTCGGATCCGAGGACATCTCGACCTGGTCGGATCCAGAACTGGTCCTCTCCGATCCGAGTGAGGGAAGCAGCAGAAAAGAACATGTTTTAAGCTACTTTATTAACCGGAGCTGATAAAGCGCCAGGGAACGGAGGTAGAGAGAGGTGACGCTCTAGCAGGAGCCATGCTGTTTGTGTCGGCTATCAGGAGTGTGTGCGAGTGACACGGAGAACGGCAGGGAGGGAGAGACAGCAACCAACCAAGCCGACTCGCGCCATAGTAGACTAATAGCTGCCATAGTGGATGATAAATAACCTAGCAATGATTATGTGCTACCCACCCGTCTTGACTGCATCAAACCAGGAGAAGCTAGTTAAGCTTCTCCTGGTGAGAAACATCAACTCCGTTCAGAATATAATGTAGCAGCCTACCTGTCGACTCTGGGTTGTTGTAGTCTATCCTTCCCTTTTTAACTTTTAATTCCATCTTCCATTGATTAGATATCTCCCAACTTTTGGCCCACACGGAGGCTCTATGACTGTAGCCTATTGCTGCTTTGATGACTTATGATTGGCCAACAAAAGCAAAAATCAGCAGCATACATGATACAATTTCTCTCTTTACTGCAGCAGTCACGTTCGGATCTATATGGGTCCTTCCAGACAAGTAAGTTAAAATTACACATACCCGAGACCAATGACAATCAAAACAGATCCGACAAAGACCCGTGACATTATTTAGAACAATGGATCCGGACCTACTCGGGTCCCGGATCGGTTCTCGGGTATTCGGGTACAGGTGGATCTGTGAAAACCTCTACTTCAGAGATAGTAGAAGACATTAATATGAAGTTTGCAAGTCATTGATGGCAAGATGGTGCCATTTTCTAGCTCTTAGCCAAGTTTGACACTACTGCACTGTTGGCGCCAGAAACACAAACATTTCGCTGCATCTGCAAATCTGTGAACGCGACCAATAAACTTGAATTTGATTTTGATTTGACATTGGAATGAACTGTTCTACCATTATATATCAAGTGTTCTGGGGACTGCTGATAGCTGCTGTGCATGCATCAATGTAGTCTAGAGTCTCTTTGTGTTCAGGCTCTCTGATTGGTCTCTCCTCTCTGCTCTCTCTCCCTCTTCTCTCTTTCTCCATTTTTTTCTTTGCATCACTCTGACCAACCCCCTTCCCACCTGGTAGCAAACCCCCTTCCTCCTTAGCTGTTGACCTTTAACACTGTGCTGACCTGTGACCCATGTGGTCATTCTATCAGGCAGATGCTGCTCATAGAGACTAGAGCCCCTCACAATGGGAGACTCTCTAGGTCTATGTATGGATTCAATCTGTAAAACCCCACACTGCGCTGCAGCTCTCGTTCTTCTTCTCCGATATTAACTCTCTCTAGTCTGTGCTGTTTCGCCATGAGTATCTGTCCCAGTGAGAAGCCGTCTTGGTCGTGTGTAGGTCTATAAGCTCTACCTTAAGGAACCAGAAAGCTGTTATATCCGCAACTCAGATCAGGATGCATTTACTCAACCTTTCACAGTATATTAGACCGAAATCCCCAGGTTGAATCAAATCAAACTTTATTTGCTACATGCGCCGAATACAACAAGTGTAGACTTTACCGTGTAATGCTTACTTACACAAGCCTTTAACCAACAGTGCAGTTCAAGAAGAAAATATTTACCAAGTAGACTAAAATAAAAAGTACTAATATAAGTAACACAATAACGAGGTTATATACAGGGGGCACCGGTACTGAGTCAGTATGCGGGGGTACAGGCTAGTTGAGGTAATCTGTACATGTAGGTGGGGGCGAAGTGTCTATGCATAGGTAACAAACAAACAGCGAGTAGCAGCAGTGTGCAAGAGGGGGTGGGGGGTGTCAATGTAAATTGTCTGGTTGTGATTTTTATGAATTGTTCATTAGTCTTATGTCTTGGGGGTAGAAGCTGTTGAGGAGCCTTTTGGTCCTAGACTTGGAGCTCCGGTACCACGTGCCGTGCTGTAGCAGAGAGAACAGTCTATGACTTGGGTGACTGGAGTGGTGCTAGCACAGTGCACACACTTATTTGTGTGTGTGTGTTTTAGGAGCTCAGCTTGTTGTGTCTACATCTGTGTGATATCACCAATCACTGCTATTTGCACCTTGGGGGCCTCATGCTGGAGGGGGGTGTCAGGGTGATGTCCCGCAGCTGAAGGGAGGAGATAGATTGCAGATTCCTCCGTAAGAGCCGAGGGTGTAGCATGACATTATTCCAGCACTTTCCCCTGAGAGCCACAGCTCCTAGACAGATTACCAGTGTACAGTACAGCCACTCAGACAGAGACGGAGGGTGCTGGGGTCTATTGTCCATCACTGGTCATTACTAGGAACTGATGACACTTCCAAGGTTTTATTCTCAGGCAAACACAGAGCCCGGAGCCCTTAATGAAGCCACAGTCCTCTCATCTTTATCTGGGCAGGCCACAGTTAGAGTTTTGTGTATCCACTTTACAGCCTTCCTCCACAGGGTGATTTTATCAATCTCTCCTGTTAATTACAATATAAGGGATGGAAGGGAAGACATTTTACAGTCAAGCCAATGAGATCCTGGACAATGTGTGTTATAAACACATGTTTTGCGCTAGCTATAAATAGATATTTGGAAAATACAGTGTGTCCTTTTGAATAATAGCCTACAACAATGTTAATGTCCTTATTACCCTTTCCTGTCTTTTATCCAGCATGGTTATTATGGTTATTACTTCTGTTGTTCAAGTTCATTGTTGTCATTATTTGTATTTATTTCTCATTACCAACACTCATCTATCCCGAGTGAGTTCTATATAATTAACCCTGTCCCGTTTTGAAAAGAAACATCACCGTCCATGAGTGTCAAGGTGGTTCATTGGATTCACATTCATGAACACATACATAGCCGATCTATCTGCAGAGATTGGTTCCCCATCAGCATGGCCATATACAATGGGAGGAGGGGCCTGTCGTTCCAGGCTGTGTACATTGTGAAGATATCAATGCCGGCGCCATGGAGCGGACGACTTCATGAGGAGGGAGGGGCAGAGAGAACAGAGGGGGATCAAAAAAGCTCAGTGAACCCCCCCCCCCCCCCCCCCCCCCCCCCCAATTCCACAGGCTATCCCCTCTTGTTGCTGTTCTTTTGAGCATGCATCTGCCTCACCCTTAGTGAGCACACAGAGAGGAGCGCCAGTATGGAGGTGGCCAGCTATGGAGACAGCAGATGATGATGGGAAGTTTAGTCCCCGCTCTTTCAGATCACCTGACTGAGTCAGCCAGCGTGTCGCTAGCTGTCATAAAAAGTCCCAAGCTGCCGCTTGTGTTTCTGTTCATGATTGTTATGCTATTCACATTTTTATTTGTCAGCAGAGCCTTTAGCTGCAGTATTGTTGTTTTTTTGACACCTGGAGTGTAAAAAGAGAGCCGTCTCGGATGGCGCTGCATGGAGAGGTTTGTGAGTGTGTTAAAGCTGTTTCTGATCTGTCTAGGGTGACGGTGAGGCTGGTTATTGTTCTGTATGGACTGTGTTGCTCCTCAGTGTAGGGTGTTAGAATTGGGAGATGGAGATGAGAGAGAAAGGGATCAAAGTCACTTCTATCTTTCACACTGCATTGACGTGAAAATGCAGTGTCTTCCATGCAGGTAATCGGGATTAACTTTGAAAAGGAATAATGGAAAAGATGAGTTCAGAAGAGTAATAGCGCCCACACACTACGGCTCTTTAAATGATCAGCAGGATGGCTGTATGATGCCAGTTCATTGTTTACAAAATGGTTTTGATGCTGTAATAACCTAATATGCATTAAGACCTTAAACAGCCGGGCATCGCTCGTCATCAAAGTACTCTCACAATTGCAGTTCAGTTTTTAATGCAGGATGTTCTTTTCAATGAGGACCTTTGCTAAAGGCCATATGGGATATTAGTTTTATGTTTTCCATTTTTAAGGTTGTTCATATCGGGAGACTGGTCTGGTTTCACACATTTTGCACTGCTGGGGCCCAAAATTATTTGTGGATAGAAATGAATATGTGAAAATGAAAAGAACCTGACACTCTCTCAGCAGATGCCTCCCAACACGGCCTCTTCTGAGATCTCAGTCCTTGGAAAGTGTAAGAGTGCACGTCCTTCATACATCTTCTGGTCCTCTTCTCTTCCTGTTGGTGGGGCCTTCTTCTTCTTTATGGTGGAGGTGAATAGGACTTTTCTTTTTGGGAAGAACCTTTTTGGGGATACTCTTGTAACTCATCAGTCTAACCTGTAGTCTGTTGTTCGCTGCTTTGTAGGCAAGGCAAGCAACCTCGTGAGTGGGATTCCTCAAAGTATACTTGCGCTCAATTGCTAGACATTTCGCATTCGCCTTGTTTTATTGCGCCCATCGTTGTTAGCTACATCTTCCCATGATGACTGAACAGTAATCACGCTCAACACTAATTTCCACTCTTATCTTTTTGCTGGGAATAATGTATGGCCTCAAGTGTCAAAACTGGCCAATGTATCCAATTAAAATGATTTCCAAGGTAGTCTTCTCCTGTGGGGCTAATGCATCACTCTCCTCTTCCACTTTAAGGTTTACATAAGAGGCCAGGCCGGTTCTTTGTGCTTTGACCAGAGAAGCTGACAATCACCTTTGTACAAACTGGGGAAAAGCACATATAATCAACGTCCATTATACCGGTCTAATGTGTATAATTTGGGATAACTCCCCCCTCTTATTTCAATTAGTCTACTGTAGTGGTAGAGAACAGTAGATGGTCATTTTGTGCCTCTAGGCAGCATGAAGTCTCAACCAGAGGTGAAATCAGACAATATGCTGACGTGATCTCTGAGGGGGGGGATCAGACAATATGCTGACGTGATCTCTAAGAGAGGGGGGGATCAGACAATATGCTGACGTGATCTCTAAGAGAGGGGGGGGGGGGATCAGACAATATGCTGACGTGATCTCTGAGGGGGGGGATCAGACAATATGCTGACGTGATCTCTAAGAGAGGGGGGGATCAGACAATATGCTGACGTGATCTCTAAGAGAGGGGGGGGGGGGGGGTGATCAGACAATATGCTGACGTGATCTCTGAGGGGGGGGGATCAGACAATATGCTGACGTGATCTCTAAGAGAGGGGGGGGGGGATCAGACAATATGCTGACGTGATCTCTGAGGGGGGGGATCAGACAATATGCTGACGTGATCTCTAAGAGAGGGGGGGATCAGACAATATGCTGACGTGATCTCTAAGAGGGGGGGGGGGGGGGGGTGATCAGACAATATGCTGATGTGATCTCTGAGGGGGGGATCAGACAATATGCTGACGTGATCTCTAAGAGAGGGGGGATGAGACAATAAATATGCTGACGTGATCTCTGAGAGAGGGGGGGATCAGACAATATGCTGACGTGATCTCAGAGAGGGGGGATCAGACAATATGCTGACGTGATCTCTGAGAGAGGGGGGGGGGGGGGATCAGACAATAAATATGCTGACGTGATCTCTGAGAGAGGGGGGGATCAGACAATATGCTGACGTGATCTCTGAGAGAGGGGGGATGAGACAATATGCTGACGTGATCTCAGAGAGAGGGGGGATGAGACAATATGCTGATGTGATCTCTGAGAGAGGGGGGGATCAGACAATATGCTGACGTGATCTCTGAGAGAGGGGGGATGAGACAATATGCTGACGTGATCTCTGAGAGAGGGGGGGGGATCAGACAATATGCTGACGTGATCTCTGAGAGAGGGGGGGGGTCAGACAATATGCTGACGTGATCTCTGAGAGAGGGGGGGGATCAGACAATATGCTGACGTGATCTCTGAGAGAGGGGGGATGAGACAATATGCTGACGTGATCTCTGAGAGAGGGGGGATGAGACAATATGCTGACGTGATCTCTGAGAGAGGGGGGATGAGACAATATGCTGACGTGATCTCTGAGAGGGGGGGATCAGAAAATATGCTGACGTGATCTCTGAGAGAGGGGGGATGAGACAATATGCTGACGTGATCTCTGAGAGAGGGGGGATGAGACAATATGCTGACGTGATCTCAGAGAGAGGGGGGATGAGACTATGCTGACGTGATCTCTGAGAGAGGGGGGGGATCAGACAATATGCTGACGTGATCTCTGAGAGAGGGGGGGGATCAGACAATATGCTGACGTGATCTCTGAGAGAGGGGGGGGGGGATCAGACAATATGCTGACGTGATCTCTGAGAGAGGGGGGGGATCAGACAATATGCTGACGTGATCTCTGAGAGAGGGGGGATGAGACAATATGCTGGCGTGATCTCTGAGAGAGGGGGGATCAGACAATATGCTGACGTGATCTCTGAGAGAGGGGGGGATGAGACTATGCTGACGTGATCTCTGAGAGAGGGGGTGGATCAGACAAAATGCTGACGTGATTTCTGAGGGAGGGGGGGATGAGACCATATGCTGACGTGATCTCTGAGCGAGGGGGGGATGAGACAATATGCTGTCATGATCTCTGAGAGAGGGGGGATGAGACAATATGCTGACGTGATCTCTGAGAGAGGGGGGATGAGACAATATGCTGATGTGATCTCAGAGAGGGGGGGTCAGACAATATGCTGACGTGATCTCTGAGAGAGGGGGGATGAGACAATATGCTGATGTGATCTCTGAGAGAGGGGGGGTCAGACAATATGCTGACGTGATCTCTGAGAGAGGGGGGGATGAGACAATATGCTGATGTGATCTCTGAGAGAGGGGGGATGAGACAATATGCTGACGTGATCAGAACCGTTATCTGACCTCTCACATGGATGCAGTCTAAAAAGAATAGAGAAGGCTCTTCCATAAACCATAAAGTGCTTTATGCAACTAAATTCCATTGCTTTTAAAGTTTTAGCCTTTTTCTTTACTACTGTGCAAAAGAACTGTTGATATTTGACCGCATCATCAAACAAGTATTTTCACATCAAAACCATAAAATGAGTCCTGTGTGAAATGACTTCTCTCATTGAAAGTGATCGCAGATCACTGAGAAAATGAAGTGTCGGTCGTGATATAACCATCCGTTCCAAACTATGAAAAAGGGGCCTCGTGTAGGAAAAGAGCCTGTCTCTCATGACAGAGCACATACTATCCTGTATGGTGGAGATGAAAGTGTATGGCTGACAGCTCTGACAGCAGTCTTTGTTGGCCCTCCTCTGTCCCCAATCCCAGGGCCGGGCCTGGAGGAGGGCGGGCTGTGACAGTGGTCTGTGGTGTGTGTGACAGGTGTAATCTCCCTGCTATACGGTCCACTGCTGCTGTTTTTTCGCTGTGCCGCTGAATGGGTGTCGAAGAGATGGCTCTGGGGGTGTCTGCGTGGGGGTGTGTGGGTTTGCTTTCATGTGCATGGTTGAATCATCTGTGTACCCGTGTATCATCGCTGTAGTATAGGGGGATGATGCATGAGATGGGGAAGGTGTGTACTGTGTGTGTCAGAGGCATGCTCAGTTGTGGTATAATCCGTAGCAAGTCTCTCTTGGGTTTGCATGTATCGCCTGGTGGTGGTCATATTGTGCACTATTGTACATTTACAAAGCAGACAGCAGGAAACCCAAAGGTCCCAGACGTAGAGAAACAAAATCAACATCGTCTTTAAGATGCAACTCCAGTTCCTTTTCTCCAGTAAAATGTGTTTTCTGTCCCGCTGAAGTCTGATTCAGTTTGCCACTAATTACTAGAATGCTGTAATATTAAGCCTAGCTACATTGTTACATTGTTTTGACTGCAGGCTGCAAAGACTTGACATTTTGTCCCTCTAAAAATACAGCTGTAACATGATGTTCACATAGTCACTTTGTATCAATTCTTACTAATATTGGTTAGCCAATTCTCTTCACACAGCCCCCAGGCCTCAGTCTGGCCAGCAAGATTGTACATTATTTGTCTACCATTATCTTAAAAGTGTTCAGTGTTTATGTGAAGTCATGATAGCCAAGTTCTGCTTTGATAAGGTTTCATTGTGGGCTACTGTACTGCGGTGTTGGGGTTCAATGCATGGGGGTAACTCTTGTCCCCTTGGTGGTGAGTGGTGTGGCAGCCATCTTGTCTTTTCCTCTGACACTCTACTCTGTTCCCCTCCTCAGATTGAGAAGATCATGACGTTGATTGGAGCAGGCATTGATTTCTCTAGAGACCAGCAGTACTCTACCCCAGGTAAGATGAGTCCCTCACCCTAAGCATTTTACGTGACTAAAGATATTATAATAGCATATGCAATTCATCCACTCATTCCACTTAGTTAAGATGGTACAGGTAAAGTTTCCCCTGTCACTTTTATTTAAGAACATCCATACTTAAATTCCCTGCTCTGTTATTGAAAACTGGATTTTCAAGTAAGCCTATTCTAATATACACTACATGACTAATAGTATGTGGACACCTACCTGTTCATCAAACATCTCATTCCAAAATCATTGGCATTAATATGGTGTTGGTTCCCCCTTTGCTGCTATTACACCCTCCACTCTTCTGGTAAGTCTTTCCACTAGATGTTGGAACATTGCTGCGTGGACTTGCTTCCATTCATCCACAAGAGCATTAGTGAGGTTGGGTACTGATGTTGGGAGATTAGGCCTGGCTTGTAGTCGGCGCTCCAATTTATCCCAAAGGTGTTCGATGGGGTTGAGGTCAGGGCTCTGTGCAGGCCAGTCAAGTTCTTCCACACCGATCTCGACAAACCATTTGTGTATGGACCTCGCTTTATGCATGGGGGCATTGTTATGCTGAAACAGGAAAGGTCCTTCCACAAACTATTGCCACAAAGTTGGAAGCACAGAATCGTCTAAAATGTAATTGTATGCTGTAGTGTTAAGACTTCCCTTCACTGGAACTAAAGGGCCTAGGACCAACCAAGAAAAATAGTCCCAAACCATTATTCTTCTTCCATCAAACTTTACAGTTGTCCTGGCATCTGCCAAACTCAGATTCATCCGTTGGACTGTCAGATGGTGAAGCTTGATTCATCACTCTAGAGAACGTGTTTCCACTGCTCCAGAGTCCAATGGCGGCGAGCTTTACACCACTCCAGTCGACACTCGGCCATAGAAACTAATTTCATGAAGCTCCCGGCGAACAGTTATTGTGCTGATGCTGCTTCCAGAGGCAGTTTGTAACTCGCCAGTGAGTGTTGCAACCGAGGACAGACGATTTTCACGAGCTACGTGCTTCAGCACTCGGCGTTCCCATTCTGTGTCCTTGTGTGGCCAACCACTTTGCGACTGAGCCGTTGTTGCTCCTAGATGTTTCCACTTCACAATAACATCACTTACAACTGACCAGGGTAGCTCTATCAGTGCAGAAATTTGACAAACTGACTTGTTGGAAAGGTAGCATCCTGTGATGGTGCCAAGTTGAAAGTCACTGAGCTCTTCAGTAAGGCCATTCTCCTGACAATGTGTGTCTATGGAGATTGCATGGCTGTGTGCTCGATTATATACACCTGTCAGCAACGGGTGTGGCTGAAATAGCCGACTCAACTAATTTGAAGGGGTGTATTTTGCATACATTTACATACTTTACATAAACATGACAACTCATTCTCGTTAAGACTCCCAAAACCAATCTTTCTGATGTCCAGCTTGACATTAGAAAGATGGTGGGTATATAGAAATAAATGAGTTTCTCTCCTCTAGATTTGATCCTCTTGTGTAATACAATCCATCCCAGTTAGAATGATGTGCTCTGTGAATCCAACCCTGTGTCCCTCCCTGATGCTTTAAGATTTACAACTCTTCATTACCCAATTGGCTGTTTTGACCCAGATGATTCAACAAGTACCTCGTGATTTTTTTTAGTTTGTTCCATTTCATAGCTTTCTGTTTTCTTCAAAGCCACATCCATTAGTCTTAATAAAGTGTAATAATAAAGTGCTGTTGTTGTTCACGCCATGGAATCCTATTTGTGTGTGTGTGTGTGTGGTGTGTGTTGTCATTCTGTTAGGGAAGTCACCACCACCAGTTCATGTGTATACTATTTGGGCTTTGTAATGGTCCCTGGAGACCAGTCATTTGATCCATGCGAATGGCTTAAAGCCGGGGAACTGAGCCGGCTATTGAAAGATACAGTACATGCCTGAATAATGATAGCCACACTGGCGGTATAGAGAGCGTGTGGGAAGTGATGAATGGAGTGATGTTAGTGATGACTGAGCCAGAGACACAAAGGTACCATCCGGGTGGGCAGCTGGCTCTTTGAATAGCACATAAGAGGGACCTATTATACAAGTGGGTCGGTCACAAGAGATTACTTTATTTCCAGTGAAGGACATGGCTTTATTTTGAATGTAGATCAATAGTTGAGTTGAATCGACCATTGTCAGAAATGACCTTCAACAATTCCCAGTGTGTTCTACGTAGCCTAAGCAGAAGGTTTACTGGAAAGACATGGATTCGTTTGGCTCACACTGTGGCTGGCCTTGGTTTAAGGCTGTCTATTCAGACACTTTTCTGACCCAGATTGGTATGCCACTTCTGCTGGTTTTGCCCATGTTTCCTTTGTGGCTGTAGGACAAAATGGCTAAACTAGGAAGGGACCAGGTGTATTACCGTAAATTGCAGTGAATACTGCAGTGAATAATGTATACCACACATGTTAGCCTGCAATACCGTCTGCAGCACTCCTATAGCATGAAGCTGGCCTGTCCTTTAGGTCTGATGGATGGTCACTCGGGTACCATGGGACTGTGGTACTGAACCAGAACCATGTCCTCCATCCCTGTCAGCCTCCTCCCCCAACCTCCCATTTTCTTCTCTACAATATGCTTCTCCCTTAAAGTCACAGAAGGAAGATGAACTAGCCTAACCCAGACTCTTAAGCCAACGGCTATATTCCAATGAGAAAAAAAAAGAAAACCGTTGGCCATCTCGTTATTGCATTCTGGCAGTTTTTTGCTTGTTTGTTGTGGTCTGCTTTGAAGTGAGCTGTTAAAATATTAACAGGCATGTATGTTAGGGGATGAGCTCATGTTCCCTTGCAGACTTGCAGGAATTAGGCAAGCCCACTGCAGCTGTTGTTATTACCCTGGCCTGCTCCTTATGTGGTTGTTTGGGTTGTTAACCTGCCTCTGAATTAGTCTACATCAACTACAGCATCTTAACCACCAGCTAGACCTGCTTCGCTCCCACCATAGAGGTGAAACTGGTGTTATCGCTATGGCTCCCACTCCCCCAGCACTATCTCAATGAACAGTAATGGTAAAATCACTAGGGAAGCCAAGCCAGGGGGGAAAAGACATATTACAACCGATGTGTTGTGAGAATTGTGTTGTTTGCTCTATAACCTGCTAGTTCATATAGCTTGCCACCGTGATATATATATATATATATATCACTCTGAAACAATAAGACACAGTTGCAGAATACATTAAACTACACCTTTGTTTCATCACAAAAACTGAGAGCAACATCTGTCTAGTGAAGTCCACATAATCCAGGTAGAATCAGGAATTCCCCAGGGAGGCTGTCTAGTCCACTTACTTTCTTCTTTACTAGCGACATGCCACTGGCATTGAGTAAAGCCAGAGTGTCTATGTATGCGGATGACAACACTATACACGTCAGCTACTACAGCGACTGAAATGACTGCAACACTTAACAAAGAGCTGCAGTTAGTTTCAGAATGGGTGGCAAGGAATAAGTTAGTCCTAAACATTTCAAAAACTAAAAGCATTGTATTTGGGACAAATCATTCACTAAACCCTAAACCTCCACTAAATATTGTAATGAATTATGTAGAAATTGAGCAAGTTGATGTGACTAAACTGCATGGAGTAACCCTGTCATGGTCAAAACATATTGATACAACAGTAGCTGAGATGGGGAGAAGTCTGTCCATAATAAAAGCACTGCTCTGCCTTTTTAAGAACACAGTCAACAAGGCAGGTCCTACAGGCTCTAGTTTTGTCACACCTGGACTACTGTTCAGTCATGTGGTCAGGTGCCACAAAGAGGGATTTAGGAAAATTACAGTTGGCTCAGAACAGGGCAGCACGGCTGGCCCTTAAATGTACACACGACTGGCATGGCCGATTAATTAGGGCAGATTTCAAGTTTGCATAACAATCGGTAATCGGCATTTTTGGACGTCCTGCGTTGCATATAATCAATGCGGTGCCTGTTAATTTATCATCGAATCACAGCCTACTTCGCCAAACGGGTGATGATTTAACAAAGGCGCATTTGCGACAAAAAGCACAATCGTTGCACGAATGTACCTAACCATAAGCATCAACGCCTTTCTTAAAATCAATACACAGAAGTATATATTTTTAAACCTGCATATTTAGCTAAAATAAATTGATGTTCGCAGGCAATATTACTAGGGAAATTGTGTCACTTCTCTTGCGTCCATTGCACGCAGAGTCAGGGTATATGCAACAGTTTGGGCCGCCTGGCTCGTTGCAAACTAATTTGCCAGAATTTTACATAATTATGACATAACATTGAAGGTTGTGCAATGTAACAGCAATATTTAGACTTGGGGTTGCCAACAGTTCGATAAAATACGGAACGGTTCCGTATTTCACTGAAAGAATAAACGTTTTGTTTTCGGAATGATAGTTTCTGGATTTGACCATATTAATGACCAAAGGCTCGTATTTCTGTGTTTATTATATTATAATTAAGTCTATGATTTGATATTTGATAGAGAAGTCTGACTGAGCGACGGTAGGCAGCTGCAGGCTCATAAGCATTTATTCAAACTTTACTGCGTTTGCCAGCAGCTCTTAGCAATGCTTGATCACAGCGCTGTTTATGACTTCAAGCCTATCAACCCCTGAGATTAGGCTGGCAATACTAAAGTGCCTATTAGACTGCCTATTACAAATGGTATAGAGAGAAATAGTTGACGCGTCATAATTCCTATAATAACTGCAACCTAATATTTCTTTACTGGGAATATTGAAGAACTGGGAATATTGAACCACCAGCTTTCATCTGTTCTGAGTATAGCTTAGCTTTTTTTACATGGCACATATTGCACTTTTACTTATCCGACACTGTGTTTTTGCATTATTTAAACCAAATTGAGCATGTTTCAATAATAATAATTCTTATTAAAATGACAACCTACTGGGGAACAGTGGGTTAGCTGCCTTGCTCAGGGGCAGAACGATAGATTTGTATGTACCTTGTCAGCTTGGGGATTCGATCCAGCAACCTTTCAGTTACTGGCCCAACACTCTAACCACTAGGCTACCTGCCGCACAGTACTAGAGCCATGACTACATGGAACTCTATTCAACATCAGGTAACTGATGCAAGCAGTAGAATCAGATATTATATATATATATATCTGATTCTACTGCTTGCATCAGTTACCTGATGTGTGTGCGTATGTGTCTTTTTCTGTGTGTCTCCTCAGTTTCTGCTGTTTCATAATATGTATTTTTATATATATATATATATATATATATATATATATATATATATATATATATATATATATATATATATATATATATATAAATACATATTATGAAACAGCAGAAACTGAGGAGACACACAGAAAAAGACACACATACGCACACACATTTTGTATTATAGATGATGTAATAATGGTGTAGTGGTGTAATAATGTTTCATAATGTACTGTTTTATCTTTTGTTTTATGTGTGCTGTAAGTGCCTTAATGTGTTTGGACCCCAGGAAGAGTTGCTGCTGCCTTGGCTAATAGGGATCCCTCATAAATTGAAAGCATTTGAAATGAATGAAATGTAACAAACAGTTGCTTGATCATGTAAGTAAATGTTTCTGACATTTAATAATAATAATAATAATATTGAGCCCTTTATTTAACAATTCAAGCCAGTTAAGAACAAATTCTTATTTACAATGACGACCTACACCGGCCAAACCCGGACGACGCTGGGCCAATTGTGCGCCGCCCTATGGGACTCCCAATAACGGCCGGATGTGATACAGCCTGGATTCGAACCAGGGACTGTAGTGATGCCTCTTGCACTGAGATGCAGTGCCTTAGACCGCTGTGCCACTCGGGAGCCCTGTTTACTAAACAACCATTGATTTAGAACCATATTTTAATTTATTTCAACATCATCAAATCACCTATGCTTAGTTTAATACAGTGAAAACGAAAAGATACCAAAAACTATTTAGTCCAATCAAAGTTAGCGAATATGTGGCTGTCCATGGTACTGATTTGTGTGATGTGTGTGCATGTACTCTAAAATATACATGTGGCTCACCCTACTTGTAGAGAAACGCCAATGACATCCTCCTCTCTTTCATGTTGACGAAACGGTCTATGACTCTCATACAGTACACACTTTTTTAGTTTTTGTTGTCCTAGGCTACATGGCTAAAATGCTTGCTCGCTAGCTAGCTAAACTTCCTTTCATGGGCAACAATGTTCCAGGCCAGCTAGTTAACATTAACCTTCTACATCTAACTACATATTGAACTTCCATCCTCTCAGGCCAGGTGACAATGTATGAATTTATGGTTGGCCAGTATGGAGAATAAAGTAAAACCACAAGTCCAAATCTCCATCCATGGCTAATTTTGGAAATTGATTTTAGCTAGGTAGCTAGCCACCAGAGGACAACAAGATGCAACAATTTTTCAACACTTTTGTTGTTGTTGGTGCACCAGGACCATTCACAGTTGCGCTCACTCAGTTTAACTCAATGCTGATTGGCTATTATTTAATTAAAAACAATATCAAGGGAGGCCAAATGCTTGCTGGCTTCCCTTGCATTCAATGTTATGGGCGGCAACAATGTGACCAGACAGCATCAGATAGATGGGCTTGGGCTACAGAGGCAGAGGGGCTCCGTCTTGCTCGCTCGAATGCTTTCTCCGGTGAGATACATTCAGCCTCTTACGAATTGAAGGAACATTATGAAACACAGAGTGACACAAGAAGCCTGGCCACTGCTGTCAGGAGATCATCATGGGACCTGCAGCAGGAAATACTTATTTGAGAAAGGCTCTTTTTTATGCTCACCACGTGAAGAGGCACTGCACTGTTCTCTCTCCTCTGACCGAGCCCTGTGTGTTCCTCTTTCTTCACAGTGGTGGTGGTAACTAGCAGGGGGTGCTGTGTAGGTCCCTGTAATACCGGTCCCACCGCCCTTGTCCTTCATTTCCTGCTAGCTGATGAGTTTTTCTTAGCAAGGACAGATGGAGAGGTTTCCAGAGTATGAAAACAAAAGAAAAGGATTGAGATCAGAAGAGCAGGGAGCAACAGTGGATGTAGTGAGGAACAGGGGTCCATGTAGGTGCTTGGAATGGCAGCAGCTCACAGACCATGAACAGCAGCCCTGCAGTGTATCAGAGGGAAAGGGTGGGAGAGAAGGGAGTGGGGGGAAGAGCGAGTGAGGCGGGGAGTGAGAGCGAGCAAAATAAAGCGTGAGGGAGAGGAGAGGAATCGCAGGCAGAAGTACAGTGAACAGTCAGGACAATGGAAGGACGCCACCCCGAGCATCTCTAGGATTGTGTGTGGACCGTTCGTTTGCCTGAACACCTTGTGTGGTGTATTGGCGTTTTAACACAAGGAGCTGCTGTTTTAAAGGAGGGAGCTGGTGAATGACACTGTGTGCCTGAAGAGCAGTGTAGCCTGGAGACTTGAAACGGGTTTAAAAGCCGGATGAAGTATAAGGCTCTGGAGACTTGCTAGATTTGTTCCTACTTGGAAGTGTGCTGGCTGCGGAAAAAACTGAAGTCTGTTTGTTTGTGTGCTGTGTGGAAGGACAGGTGCAGAACTCTGTGTGGACTCTGGCAAGTCATTGTGTTTAAATAGGGTCCCAAACCATATTGATTGTTATATAGATTGTTTTTGTATTAGTCTGTGTTAGGATTTGATGTCTTTGTATTGATGAGTTTGATATATCTTATTGCCTCATTGAGGCACAGAAAAAGCATTGCATCTCAAGTGCTCCAATTTAAATATTTAAATGATTTGCAATTAATTTGAATGATACTAGACAAACTGTGTAAGAGGCGATGGCAGATGGCTGCACTGGGGACAGATTATTTTAGCTGGGATGTTTTAATATTCAGCTTTGCCTTAAATTAGTCATGTGGATCACAAGTCACGAAAGCTTCTGACCTCAGCATTCTAAACGATTAGGATTAACGCAAAGGTTCATGCATTGAGTTGAGCTTTTATCAGAATGAACTAGTTAATGTATTAGATGTAAATTGTTCACAGGTCCAGAGTCAAAGCACCAGCTCAACCTTTGCTCATCACAGCATAGTGTATTCCCTGTTTCAGGAGTCACAAGGAGGCCTTGAGTTAATACCAAGCACAGCTGGTACACCTGATTTGATTTATCATAGTCATCTCAAGCTCATTGTCGCCATTCTCTGGTTTTCTGTTAGTACCTGTCGCTCCTCGCTGGGTTTCCTGATTCACACGTCATGTGATCCAGGTGGGAGATTCCTGCCTTGTGCGTGACCGTGTGTGTATGACCTGCTGACTGTGAGGAGGAGTGGGGAGAAACAGGGATGGGCCATAGGATGCACTGTTTTAATCACCCATCTCAGTACTAAAGAACTTCTCACTGGGCCGGAACGAATTGCCTAACTTCTGATACGCTTCTCTCTCGTTTCAGAGACGCTCTCCGTCATTAACAACTAGAGCAAATTAGCAGGAAGATGAATCTGCATGCTTGCAACTTTAGACAGAATAGCCTGTTTCCTGTTTTAAGAGAACTCATCTTGGAGTATTAATGCAACTTGTTTTGTGGATATGGAGCATTTTGTCTATGGTTGTGGTTCTAAGCAGAACAATGTTACATGTGTGGCTGTTCTCGACTGTGTTCAATCTACACCTGTTTTTGAGTGGGTTTGAGCTGGTGAACGCAGCAGTCTGGACACAGGACTCATACTGTTAACCAGCAGAGGGGACCCCAAACCCCCTCGACACTCAACTAAGCTCCTGAGACCCAGGGGTTTGTTATTAAACCCGATCCTAAGTCATTGGTTTGGCCCCCGCTGCTGTGCGGGAGCCGACGCATGCCCACTGTGGTGCCATCGCCAAGCTGTCTCCCCTGCCCTCATGGTGCTGGTGCGCTCGGCTCTGCTGGCCCAGGATGATGTGGCAGTGCCATGTGTCGTCGTCAGAGTGCCGCTGCTACCGGCTCAATGGCTTTTCCCTGCTCAAGCGCTTCCCTCTGTCTGCAGGTGGGGCAGCTGGTCAGCTGCTGGACCAGCCCGTGGGAGACTGGCTGGAGCACGTGGGGCTGCCGCAGTACGAGAGCAAGCTGCTGCTCAATGGCTTCGACGACCTGCACTACATGGTGAGTGACTAGTACACATCCCTTTTTTCTCTCTGTCTCTCTGTCTCTCTGTCTCACTGTCTTTCACCGGCTCTCTCTGTCTCACTGTCTCTATCTGTCTCTCTCTGTATCACTGTCATTCATCTTCTGTAATTCTCTTTTATTTTGTTCTACCTGCCTACCTACTTTCAAAGTCAGAGAATCAGTCTTCTCCTTCTCCTCCTTCAGTGGGTATTAATCAAATATCGTTGCAGCCATCCGTTAGCCTTAGCAGATCCCATTAGCTTTCCCTGTAAATTCCAATTTACTTAAACCCCCCTGAGATTCCTGCCTCCTCCTTTCATTCAATCACACCTTTGTGATTCTCCTCTCTGCATTAAGACCCAGGTCCTCAAGGGGTCCTGTCCTTCCCTGTGTGATGTCTTTTTCAGATATGTCATTCACATACAAGCTTTTTGAAATATTGCCTTTTGTTCAATCACAAAGGTTATGCCTGAATTGCATGATGATGAAGCTTTTCCTTTAAAATATTTGAAAAATTGTGTTTGTTTATGTAGCAAAAATTCCATCCAATTTGCCTTGTTGGAGAATTTAATACAGTTCATACTGTACATTAAATGACCTGCTCCGACGACATCAACAACGTTCATTTCAGAAAGGTAGGCCTTTAGCCCTCCTGACAGGACTGTACCAGTTGGTTGGTTTGATGCCTGGGAACAGGCTGGATGTTGATTAGATGTATTGGGGGCCCCCCCCACTAAGTGGCTGTCTGATTAGATGATGTTCACCCGACTGGTGGTGACAGAGGGCATTGGCATCACATCCCAATAATGTGATGTTCCTGTTTACTGGGCCAGCGGCTCTAAATACCTCTGTAAACGCAATTAAACCAAAGCCTTTAAAGATGAAAAGACCAGTGAACTCCCTAGGCTCCCTTTCTATCAAACGCACACGCTGACAGTCAGTCACGAATGCCTTGAATAAATTACTGTCAAATATTTTCAAGGACTCTGCCACGATAAAGAGAAAGAGCCGCAGTCAAGAACATGTCACAGCGCAGCAGATGGAGCAGTCAGGCTCGAGCGAGGGGGGGGGGGGGGGGGGGGGGGGCTCTGTGTTAACGGAACAGAAAGCTGCACAATGCACACCAAACCTATGCAGCCTATGCCCAGGTTTTACATGACCTGTGTTATCACCATGCTGTCAGCAGTTATGTGTTTGATGTCATTATTGCTGTTGGGATCACCATTTACCTCCTACCACACTCTCACCTTACAGCTGCTCAGCCAATTCCCGGCACGGTCTCAAATTCGTTCACTCGCAATCAATTGGCTGCCCGAGTACCAGCTGCTGCCTCACCGTAATATAACTATCTCAATAACCGTCGGGCTGGTGTTGCCGGGCCGACGGGGGTTTATCCAGCCCCCAATGTGCTGCGTTGTTGTTTTCCAGCCCTGTTTGGTTTGTAGCAGCTGCAGGGGGGTATTGATGCAGGGGAGGATGGAGGTCCCAGCTGGCCTGGCAGGGGAGTGGGATGCAAGGTGTAAATTAGTGGGCAGTGTTGTCCCATCTCACCAAGGCTTACCGCTGTACCTACACACACACTTTGTTTTTGTGAATTTTCAGGATTTTTTGGGGGGAGTCAAATGGATTCCCGTTTAAAATCCTGTATCCCCTAACCCATGAACCGAACCTTAAACCTAACCCGTAAGTCTAAAATAGCATTTGAACAAATTTGGGCACATGGCAAAATGTCCAGACTTGTTCTTGTTTTCCTACCTTGTCCAGACATTCTGGTGACTTGTCAGAACATTGTGGTCCTGATAAGGTTGGAAAACATGTACACACACTCACCTCCCTGAAACACTCATTTCACTCTCAGATTAGTGTGGTGTGTGTGCGTCCGTGCTACCCCTTTCAAATATCTACAGGCACAGGTGCTGAATGTGTCCTTCCCTACGTAGAGGGGACATGATGCATTACCTACCGTTTTTAGCAGAGTGTTGGTGAAGGGATGCAGTCACAGCACTTTCTGGTTCCAATGTCTTTACTCTCTTCTCCAGACAGTGAAGGTCAATGGGAAGTGTTGATTGTCTGCTGTGGTTACAGTGATTTACGTGAGGGACGGTCATAAATTGTAGCCGGAGTGGGTCGACGGAAAAAACACCGCCTTCCCTTGTTCTCTCTCGTTGTATTTCCTGTTCATTTTTATCCTCCCTCAGTGGTTTTTCTTTGTCTCTGATCTAGTCACACAAGAGTGGATCAAATTCACCCGTGGCTTAACCACAACCTCAGAGGCAACAGCCTGACCATGTGCCATTTGGCCTGGGTTTATGATTCCCAGCCTTGGCCTTGTCTATATTGGCACTTTGGTTTGATGGCTGAATGGAGCAGCTGTGTCAGAGTGGATACACTACATTACCATGCACCTGCTATGATTATCTTTAATGAACTGTTGCATCATGGGAGCATATTCAGCATAGGCAGGCAAATTGCACAACATTCTCCAGTGTGATTTTTAGAGGGCTGCTCTCTCACACCACCTGATTGGTGTATTTCTCTGGGTCTCTGCACAGACTCTGGAGCTTGGGGGAAGGATGTGGTGTTGGGAAGGGGTGACAGGTTTTGGGCTAAGATTAGTCAACTTTTCTCTCCATCCCACCCTCTCATGACATCAAAACCTGTGTTAAATTCTCTGACTTGAAGCTCTGTCGGTCTCCTCTTTCTCCCTGCCTTCCTCACTCCTCCCTTATCCTCTCATTTTATTCCTCCTCTTTCTGGCAATTCTCGGCACTGACAATTTCCTATCTATTTTCCTGGGCTCAGACCACCTGCTTTGCTCCATTCTGTAGGAGGGATTTGGACAAAAGCAGTAACCATTTTGTAACATTTCTTCTTGTCAGCTATTTCAGTAAATGGTGACCCTTTTAAGGGTTCTCAATGTGTGCCTCCAAATCAGAAGTTCCTTGTTGTTACTTTCCAAAGTGCTCCCACCCGCAGGACTCAGTACATTCTCTCAGATGTGGGTGGATTGGTTTGTAATCAATCAAGCATTTCAAGCTTGAGACCCATATAAACAAATGTAATATATTTGCTCGGCGGTGCGGCTGTATTGGCTCTACAACAAGTACCATTTCATGCATGCTAAGCACCAGTGACTCTACATCCCTCCCTATGCACTATGGATATCTGATGTGCACAAATCATCAGGGAGGCATCGAGAGGGTGTGTCTTTGTGTGTATTCCAAGGTCTTCTTCGGGTCTCTGTCTGGGAAACAATGTGTGTATGTTTGTCTGCTCTTGCCAGCTGTACTGGGCCTGTAATTTTCACCTCATTTGGAAGGAAGTTGATATTCTTCACCAGAAGTAATGAAAACTGTACTTGCAGGCAGATACATGTATTTACATGAATCCCTGGACTTCTGGCCCATTAGCAGTAGGTTGTGATAGCTGCACATAAGCACCTCATACACCCCTCTCATTAATAAACCTTCCCAGCACTGAGCGCCACATGTCGGCCAGTACGGTACACAAACATCACACACTCCAAAAATGTCAGTCTTACGATGCCTAATGGAGTGAAGTTGCGAAGACTGCTTTGCCAGCTGTTCAACAACTCAGATTTTAGGTTCAGCTACTCAACGTATGTGCTGTCAGAAAATGAAATGACAATTTTCCCCCACTTCAAATCATACTGACTGCACAAAAAAAAATGTAGAAAAGATCGTTGCCATCTGAAGCTTTTACCCTTGGTTCTGGGGTGAGTCAGTGTTGGAGTGTTGTGATGTGTGGTCTACAGAGCAGCCTTGACAGTTCCTAATTCAACTCAATTTATTCCAGCAGGCAAAGTACTGTGATCTCTCCTTGGCCGCGCCCACCACCAAATCAATACGATAACAGTGATTGTATTGTGTTGTCGGACACAAGCGAAGGAGAAGCCCTTTATAAAATGAATGAGATACGTTTCTCTATTGACCCAGAGGGAATGAGTGGAAGAGGCAAGCATCCCTTCTCATACTCTGTATGCTGACAGTTAAACTGGTAATGCCTGTCGCAAAAAACGACACTTCCTCTTTGTACATAAATTACTAGTCGAACTCAACGTGCATTTTACTAGTGGCAGGCGCTACTGTGAGGGAAACAACACTGAGTTGGCGTTCACAACGTCTCAATCTTTTTCGAGGCTCCCGCTCTGTTGGTGAGCCTTCACAGCAGTAGAGCGCGTGTTCATCATTGCAGTCAAAAGGAATGAATATCCTTGAAGTCTCTGAGGTCAGCAGAGGAGTCGCAGGCATACACAGTAGCGGTAATGATTACCCAAGGAAGAGACTTAGACTGCTGCTTGGCTTGTAATCAAACATCACAATGATGGCAATGAGCAACATCAGAGGAGTGGCGCAGCCAGCCAGCCAGCCAGCCAGCCAGACAGTCTTCCTCTGTGAATACGCCAGCCTGTGTGATCCTCACAGTCCAGTCTCCCTCTCTCTCTTCATCTCTTCTGTTTGTTCGTTCTCTAGGCACAAATCAGTCACGTAAGGAACACACTGCAGCCTCTGATGACTAGGTAATGGTAATATGGGCATGGCAGGACAGACTAACTGCCATGCCTAATCAACTCAAGGAGAGCGGAGGAAGGGCCTACGGGATTTTGACATTGTTATTGTGTGCATTTAGACATTCTAAAAAGGACTAGCTCAAAGTTGTAAGTTATTTTGTTGACGTCCATTTGTCAAAACGAATGGACATTTGAACAATCTGCATACATACCCCCACACAAACACAACACCTTTGATGCCCCTCCAGTCATATGATTATTTAGTTGGCATAACATACTGTAGGTGGGCTAGTCCATAGCCAGGCTAACTGTCTCAGTCCCCCAAGCTCATGACCCTGCTTCTGAGAGTGAACAATTAGTCTGGAGCAGTCATGCCCCTCAGGTGTAACGCTAGGCAGAACAATCCAAGCAGAGAGAAAGCAGAATTCTAATGAAGTGCAAGGGAGAGCAGAGGGAGCAGAGCTTTACTGAGATGTATGTAACGGAGGACAAACTATGACAGAAAAACAACAGTTTGATCCATTAGGTACATTATATGTTGTAACAGAGGTTAGCAAGGACTGTTTTTGAACAAGGCATTGTGTAATTGGCGTAGAATAGTGTAGATTCCTGTACAAATGGTCCTTCAAGTCTCTGTATAGTTAAAAAGCGAGGTTATTCTTTAGGAGTTTTATAACTTTTCGAGGACTTTTCAATTGTTGAATTGAGTTCTGTTCACTGGTGGTGTAATCTAAGATGTCCTTTATCACCATTTTATCCACCATTTTTAGATTCCTCTGGCATTCTATCTCATTTCCCCATTCACTGAAGCTTATCAATAGCAAAACGGGCTGTTTAGCTTCCATTTGGTGTACAGGTTACTGATTTATAAACACCCACGCCCACTCACGTGCTACTTTACTGTGCATTAAACATACTGTACATTGCACATACTATGCATACCAATGGATGGACACAGGTACACCACAACATACACATGCAGTTAATGGTTCAGTCCCCTATGCTGCAGACCGTAATGTATTCTTACTATAACCTGCAAAGAGAAAACATTAGTCAAAGGGCTTTAACGAGATTACCCCGTAGAGTTCCTAGTCATTTGAGTCTGAGACTCTTGATCACAAGTTCTGCTGCAGTTTGAGGCCATGGATGAAGGAATTAGAATAAGCCTTATACAGGGGAAGGTGGAGGTGAATGTTGGATTTTGTCTCATATCAGGCAGTTGGAGAATTTCATCCACTTAATTGCCTTTTATTAGGAATTGGATAATCCCCTTCAAGGTTCCTTTGTCATTGAGGCAAGGGCACTCCTCTAGTCTCCGTGGTAACTGGGGTAGATGTGGGGAGTTGTCAGAGCGGTTTCAGTACAGTATGTGTGTCAGGATCAGAGAAATGCAGTTAGCCAGGAATGAGGGATTGTGTGTTACTGTGTTAGTCCTAGAAATCAGCTCTGTATCGACATGTATGGCAGCCTCTGACCCCATCAGTGACTGACAATAACACTGCAAACACACAATGTCCGATTGGTCAGACCAGCATTGAATAGTCCTTACCACGGGTACTTCCTGTTTTGGTTTCTGCCTATAGGAAGGGAGGAGCAGGATGGAGGTGTGATCTGATTTGCCAAAAGAAGGGAGGGCCGGGAGGGGCCTTGTAACCATCCTGGAACGGAGAGTAGCAATGGTAGAGTTTTTGAAGCGCAAGTGGCGCAGGCGATGTGTTAACTTCACTAGTGTTTTCTTCAGATTTCCTTTATTAAAGTCACCAGCTACATTAAATGCGGAACCAGGATATGCATTTTCCAGTTTGCACCAAGTCCAGTGTAGATTCTTTAGAGCCATCTGTAACAATGTATTTGAGAAACAACAAGTGCTCATTGTGCAAATGTAGGCTAACAACCAACCCATCTATTGAGAACAACATTATGCTATCACTCAGTTGAATAACTCCCCCTTTACATTTTGGATCCTCATATGGCCTCATTTGAAAATAAACTGATATGTATTATTTACCATTGGCTTGGAGCATTTTGCCACTCACTGACTCCCTGGCCCAGCATTAGCAGTATACCAATCTGTGGCAGTACGTGTTCCATAGAGGTCTTTGGTATACTGTACCTGTGTAACGTTATTGAATCGTGGCGCTGATGTGAGCGGTAGCTGCTCCTCCTTTAGCATTCCAAACACAGCATCAGCGGTGTACTCTAAACACTCCACATCTAGATGGTGTGGGCAGCTCTTCATCATCAGCTGGAGAGAGATTAATGAATTGATCAGTTCAGGTCTGAGTGTAGGTGTGCTCCGAGCCGTCATTCCACTATGAGTTATTAGATGAATAAAGGAAACATTTTTCTTTGTCCCTGATAAAAAAAACATAATAATAATTTGATGGCCTCTCCCTTATGGCTCATCTCTCTCTTTCTCTCCCTCTCTCTATCATTCTTTCCCTCACTCTTTCTCTCCCTCTCTTTTCTCCTCTCTCTCTCTTTCTCTCCCTCTCTTTTCTCCTCTCTCTCTCTCCCTCCATCTTCTCTCTCTCCCTCTCTCCCCTTGTTTTCCCCTTGTTTTCCCATTTGCCTATCTCCCATTAACACATACATAATCCTAACAGAGTGGATAATACCTGAGTCATGATCTTTACACACGCTCAGGTTAATACAGTAGAGCCAAAAGAAAGTGCACACGCACACAGTTATATGCACACAGTCACTCCCTAGGTGCCTGCCTCCCTGCCATGGCTGAGCCACAGGGAACAGCAGTCCACTCAGCAGCCTTTTGTCTTAATGACTCATTTCACCCCTGTGTAGATTCCACTGTGCCATAGGCACACACACTGATGACCCCTCCCTCCTATCCATCTCCCAATTTCCCTCCCCTCTCCATCCCTCCATCTTTCCATCCCCCTGACTCTGCTCTCATGGTGGGATTAACACAGGGCTCATACACAACACTGCAGATGATCCTAAGTGTGTGTCACCTCCCAAGTTGATGCTCGTACAGTAGCAGATTTTAAGCAACTTAATGCACAGTGCGTACAGTACCTCACCTAGCTAATTGGTCATTTGAGTAATGGCAAATGATTCCTCTTCAGACCAATGGATGATGGACCCATCGAGTGACCCCGATCAATGGCACTCGGTGGAGGGAGGCTCCTTTCAGTCCCCTTCACCCTACTGTCCTGCCATTCCCTGATTGATCCATTGATTAGCGATCCGTTGCTCCTGCCTGGCTGTGCCAGCCTTGGAGATGGTATTGTGTGGGACTGTAGATGGTATTGGCCCCCTCTCACCCCTTTCTAATGCCTGTCTCCCTCCCTCCCCCATACACTTAAATTACATTTCATTTAATGTATTGACGTTTATTACTGTACAGTATGTGAACTCTATGGGAGAGGAGGGTCAAAGTTATTGACACCTTCTTTCCTCAATGACAGCTTCTGGGCAGGTAGATCAATAACCACCCATATGTTGGGTCTTTGTCTTAGTCCCGTTTTATTGTGTTAGATTTAACCTAAAAGCCCTCCAACACTAAAATGATGCGTTAGATTTCCATTGATTATATGGAGAAAACCACTACCTCCATTGAATTAATCATTGTGTTATCAAATTCCTTGTCTGCAGCTAAGCCTGGCGTTATGGCGACATTGAGACCATGTCGATAGGATCATTGTGATGTATGTCATTCTAACCTGAACTTCCTCTCTCTCTGTTACAGGGTAGTAATGTGATGGAGGAGCAGGACCTGAGGGAGATAGGCATCACAGACGCAGGACATCGGAGGAAGATCCTGCATGCAGCTCGATCCCTACCTAAGGTTCCCCCATGGCCCCCTTGCAGCATTGTAGCTCTACTAGTTAGTGTGACTGGCCCTGACTGTGTGGGGTCATTGTGTGACTGTGAGCCTCCCCCTGCAGGTGAAGGCCCTGGGCTGTGACGGCAGCAGCTCTCTGTCCTCCTGGCTGGACCTCCTGGGCCTGCAGGAGTACCAACACAGCTTCCTGTCCAGCGGATACCGTAGCCTCGACTGTGTCAAGAACCTGTGGGAACTGGAGATTGTCAACGTGAGTGTGCCTCTCTGAAATGTAGTTTGAGCGACAACATTTCGAAGTAGCCATTTAATTTAATAGTTAATATGTGCTAAATGGCAACATGCTCTATGGTTGTGTTTACTTGTCTCTCCAGGTGCTGAAGATCTCCCTGTTGGGACACAGGAAACGGATCATCGCCTCGCTGGCAGAGCAGCCTTATGAGGAACCTCCTGTCAAGCCCCCCCGCCTGTCCCAGATCAGGTGTCAGGACCTGGTATCCCAGACCTCCTCTCCCATCAGTCACATGGACTCCTATACGGGCCGCTCCATGGACCCCATCCTGCCCCTGGGGGAGCCTGGGGGGAGGAAGGGGCCCAACACCGAATACGATGTGGCCCCCCACCGTTCCCGCAGTGAACGACACCGATCACATGAGAGGTATGAGGAGCGGCATGAGCCTCGTCTGACCCTGCGACCCCCCAGCATGGCAGCACCCTACACCCCTGTACAGAACTGGCACCACCAGCCTGAGAAGCTCATCTTTGAATCCTGTGGATATGAAGCCAATGTAAGGGCTCTCTTCCTGTTGTAACTCACTAAGGGCTCTCTTCCTGTTGTAACTCACTAAGGGCTCTCTTCCTGTTGTAACTCACTAAGGGCTCTCTTCCTGTTGTAACTCACTAAGGGCTCTCTTCCTGTTGTAACTCACTAAGAGCTCTCTTCCTGTTGTAACTCACTAAGGGCTCTCTTCCTGTTGTAACTCACTAAGGGCTCTCTTCGTGTTGTAACTCACTAAGGGCTTTCTTCGTGTTGTAACTCACTAAGGGCTCTCTTCCTGTTGTAACTCACTAAGGGCTCTCTTCGTGTTGTAACTCACTAAGGGATTTCTTCCTGTTGTAACTCACTAAGGGCTTTCTTCGTTTTGTAACTCACTAAGGGATTCTTCCTGTTGTAACTCACTAAGGGCTCTCTTCCTGTTGTAACTCACTAAGGGCTTTCTTTAATACAGATGGTCTCCCACTCTCTGTACTACTATATTAATGTCCTGCTCTCCTCTCTCCAGTACCTGGGATCTATGCTCATCAAGGAGCTACGGGGGACCGAGTCCACCCAGGATGCCTGTGCCAAAATGAGGGTAGGTCTAGCCTCTGTTTCTCCAGAGAGACTGTTATCTAACATTTCAGCTTATATCTGTTGATTTTTCTCCCCTTTGTTGCAACTTGTATTGTCTTAAATTTGATTCATTGTACCTGCTGTTGCTCTTTTATTGGGACCTGTGCTTTCCTGATAACAGGAACCCAAGCTAATGTTCTCCTTTTCATGCTATACATCTCTGTCGCTCAGAGGTCAACAGAGCAGATGAAGAAGGTCCCCACTATCGTCCTCTCCATCACCTATAAAGGGGTGAAGTTCATTGATGCGGCCAATAAGGTTGGTTGGCGGGGTGCCCCCTTTTCACCTTAGGCCTGATCCATACAGCGATATCTGACAACTAGACAGATTAGTCTCTCTCATACACACACCCCAGCCATGGAGGCTAGACACCAGAGGAAGCAGCCCAGTATCACACCACACCTGTCACATTAATCCAGCCCAACCCTCTCCCTCCTACTAAATTTCACCCCTGTCTATTAAGTGAGTCATAGACATGACAGATAGTCCTTTAATAGGGCAGTAGGTCGAGGGGTTGAACTTTTAGTTCATATTGGTCATATTAACCATTTTTTCCCATGATGGAGATGTGAAAGTGGTTGGTGTTATTGCCGCTGTGACTCCACATTAATCTTGGTTCCTCCTCCAAATACAGAACATCATTGCAGAACATGAAATCCGGAACATCTCGTGCGCGGCCCAGGACCCAGAGGATCTGTGCACGTTTGCCTACATCACCAAGGACCTGCAGACCAACCACCACTACTGCCATGTGTTCAGCACAGTGGACGTGGTGAGAATACCTGCTTACACATCAGCCCACTCATCTACTCTAGCCTGCCGTGGCTTCATTGTATACTATGCTATTGGATTAGTTGCAGAATACATCCAACTTCAGACTGCTCGTAAGAGCTCTACTTCTGAAATATTGCCCTGCGGTGTGACAATTCCATGCAGAGACACTGTTCCCCAGTCCTGTCCACAGAGCATAGTTTCTCTCTGATATCCTCTCCTTTTGTCCTCATGTGGGATACTTCCCAGCCACCGTCTTCAATTCTCAGAGGAGATGTGACTGACTGGCAGCAGCACTGCAACACTGTTATCTTTACTTTCTCGACCCGCTTACGTCACTGTGAGGTTTCTCACTTTGGCAACGCTGATGGCCTTCATTCTTCACCACACCATTCCTCCTGATAACTGGTTATCTGACTAAACGCTAAGGCTTCTCAAATATAATACCGCAGGGGTCATCGAAAGCCACTGACTGACTACTAGAGTCTGGTCACATAGAAATACAATTCATAGAATGACCATCCCCATTCATGTCAATGGGTGTTTGTTTATGGCTGGTTCCACCTTTCTGACATGTCTGCTGATGACTATCTGAGGTGGGGGAGTATAATAACCCTGAGATGTGATCAGAGATTTTAAACAGTAATGACCAGGCTGTTACTGGACTCCACAGGCTCATTTATCACCAGCCCACACAGTAGTACAGATCCCAGATCAGATCAAAGGATATAAACAGAAATACATTTCACCACACAGGAATAAGCGGTGTTTCTGTTTTTCTTAGGGTGGAGTTGTTTTGTCACTTAACTTTACAAGATGGGCTTGGTGTTTAATTATGTCTCACTTGAGTGGGTTGAGCTGCCCAGTGGTGCTGTATGTGTCAGAGGAAGCCATTCAAATCTTTCTCTTTGGAAAACAAATCAAGGACTTTTGGGGTGTACAAATAAACACACACACAGACCCCCCCCCCCCCCCCCCCCAATGTTTTGGTCTCAGTCTCTGGTCCTGAGTGTGTGTTCACCTTCACCTGGTCCTAGCCACTAATTAGAATCTATGTTTTAATGTGATGCAGCTCCAGTTGGTTTGCAGTAGCAGGTGTTTGTAGCCAGGGGACAGAGAGGGAACAGCTTGCTGTCTCGCTACACTTCCTCTCTACCTGACAGCTCTGCCTGCCATTGAGTTGGGTCTTTTTACAAAGTGATGCAGACAAATAAACATAACAAATTAAGTCATAGATTCCATTGTCTGACTAAGAGCATCTCTCCTGGAAGTTACTCTCCACTTCTCCACTTCAATCTGATTGATGCAACAGCGTTCATATTCAGGAGCTCTGTCTGTCTGTCTGTCTGTCGCTGTCTCGAATACTGAGTAGGATTCTGTCTCCTCCCCCTCTGGTAGAACCTGACCTATGAAATCATCCTGACGCTGGGACAGGCATTTGAGGTGGCCTATCAGTTAGCTCTCCAGGCCCAGAGGACCAAACAGCACCAGGGCATCCCAGCAGGACCCGGGGCAGAGGTCATCGAGACCAAATCCAGCCGGCCCGTTCCCAAACCACGGGGTGGCGTAAGGAAATCAGGGGTGAGTTTGTCACATGCGCACACAGACAATTCTCTTCTGATTTGGACAGGAAAAAAACAAGTGATTTATCAAAATGCTGCAGCTCCTTACATCATTGTGAATACATTGTGAAAATCTGCCAGTAGCATTAAAACGTTAAGGAATGGATTGCCACTGAACACGTGCGGCTGGTGGTACCTTAATTAGGGAGGACGGGCTCATTGTAATTGCTGGAACGGAATAAATTGAATGGTATCAAACACATGGGTTCCATTCATTTGATACAGGTAACTGCCAAAATAAAGGGAACACCAACATAAAGTGTCTTAATAGGGTGTTGGGCACCACGAGCCAGAACAGCTTCAATACACCTCGGCATAGATTCTACAAGGTTCTACAAGCGATTGATTACACACAAAAATTCCATCATTTGGTGTTTTGTTGATGGTGGTGGAAAACGGTGTCTCAGGCGCCACTCCAGAATCTCCCATAAGTGTTCAATTGGGTTGATCTGGTGACTGAGACACACACACACCTCCTTAAAACCCCTTATGTTCCTTTGAAACCCCTCTTTCAAAGTCACTGAGATCTCTTCTTCTAGCCGTGGTAGACAAAATAATGGGCAACTGGGCATTTTTATACATGACCCTAAGCATGATGGGATGTTTTAATTGCTTAATTAACTCAGGAACCACACCTGTGTGGAAGCACCTGCTTTCATTATACTTTGTATCTATAATTTACTCAAGTGTTTCTTTATTTTGGCAGTTACCTGTACCATTCAATTCACTCCATCCCAGCCACTATTATGAGCTGTCCTGCTCTCACCAGCCTCCTGTGCCACTGAATGATAATGTGATGATCACAGGGCTGCTTGGACTATTTATTATATATATCAAACAGAAGGTGTGTTCATACACAATCCTTTCCCTTAGGAAAATTGTGTTATTTTGACATAGCATGAAAACAGCACAATGACGAACACCCCTAAAAACAAGCTACCACACCTTTGTCATGGCTGTGCTTTGGGATTAACAGCTATATACTGACGCTATTAGCAGAGGGGTTTCATTATGTAATGCCTTTTTCTGCGGGAGGTATCAAATGACAGGTACCAGTCCCATCCCTCCCATCGGTACACACACCTGAAATCTCATGTCCCCCAGTTACTGGACTAAGCAGGGTGTTGTGAGAATCTGTCCCTTCTTCCTGTTCTGTTTCAGTCCTCCCCATTCTGGTGTTCCACCGTCCCTGGACAGCCCGTATTTCTTCTCTCTCTTGTCCTTTCACTTCCCCTGTGTTAATGTCTGTCTCTCGCTCTCTTCCTGTCTGTCCTGTCTGTCTCTTCCAGGACTCTCCTCTCCTGCTGGACAGTCGCTCCTGCTGTTACTGTCTCACCTGCACCACCCACCGTCCCTCCTTCCTCCCACTGTACCACTCTGCCAGCCCTGTTGCCCAGGTGCTGCTCTCTCCCTCTCTCCTCATCCTCCTTTCTCCCCTTCCTCATCCTTTGATCATCCACCCTTTCTGCATAATTGTATGTGTTACTGCCTTGGCTTGATCGATCCCCCTATTACCAATCCTTCACCAAAAACTCACATTTATCTCCTCCCCTTCAATCCATCCACATTACTCCTTTGTCTCTCCTCTTCACGCCTCATTTCTTCTCTGTTTTTGTCTCAATGGGGTTCTCAACCTGGAGTCACACAACTTTTTTTCTTTCAAAAAGATGACGTCATGTTGAGACACCATCAACTCTCTGTTGGTTACTGTGTTGTTCTTTACTGGGCCCCTTGATAGTTGTAAAGCCCTTGGGAGCCCCCTAGTGGTATGAACATTCCAGGTTGGGAATCACACTTGATTTGCTGATGTGATGTGGTATATCTTGGTCCTCACTGGTTCCTCTGTTAAGGTTTTCTTACTCACACTTAGTACATTTTACTGTGCTTCAATGAGTAATCAGTTCCTGTCATGATCTCTCTGTTTGCACAACATGTTCAGGCACAATACACTGTTGTAGCGGTATTGTTAGAGAGGAGCAAAATATATTTTGTTTGGGCGCCAAGCAGGCTCCGTGCAGGATTTCACCACCCCGTGATCTTAGAATGACTAACATGTAATTCAGCCTACTAATTGCATTTATTTGCCTGTTGACTCTCACCCTAAGAAGTGTCAAATCCTGTATCTGAGCCCCTTCTGTGTCCCCTACCCCAGCAGGTGGACCCGTTGGAGCTGGAAGTGGACTCCCAGTCCCAGGGCAGCACCACGTGGCTGGTGGACCCTGTCCCCAAAGACTCCAAGAGGACCATCAGCACTAAGTACGAGACCACCATATTCTGAGTGGACCCGACACATCTCCCGCCCTCTGCCCTTTGACACTGGGCTTGACCTTCTGACTTACTGTACCTTTCCTCCTCCTCCTCCATCTGTGTGCCTTTCACTGTGACTCTGCCTCTTTCTCAGGAGGGCCAGAACCCTCCTGCCCTCCTCTGTCTCCACCTATCCTCTGCCTCCACCTCCTCTCCTCTGTCTGCTGAAAGACTCAACTTCTCTCCTCCCCCTGTCTGTTATTCAGTCTACCATTATGAGACCTGCCTCTTCTGTCCTTGCCTCGCCACTGCCTCTCCCCCTGACCACAAATCTGTTAGTGGGGACTAGCTGAACAACCTCCTGGACTAACACCCTGATCCCTGCTCCTTTTCACTGTGTTAAACTGCTGACTCCTCTGGGCCCTGAATCATTGCTCTGTGATCATCGTACAGTATGTTCCTAGGCATTTGGTTCCCCTTGCCTCTGTGAAGCATGATACTCTACCTTGTCCTTCCACTTTCCTCACATTGACACTGTTAGTTCTGCTTAAACTGTTCTACTGTATGGTGCTGTTATTCAGTACCCCTAACTATGATGTGTGTAGGACAGCTAATGTAATCCACAAATCCAGTCACTGATTACGTTTGTCCAGTGGCTACTATCTCCATTCTACCTACCTATCTCCCCACTCCTCACCATTCCTCTTTCCCTCCCCCAAATTCTCTTTGGACAATCCTTAATTTTTCTATCCATCCATCTATCCCTCCTTCCTTTTTCCTTTCTCCTCTGGGTGCTTTTACTGCTCTACCAGGCGACGGCCACTGTGAGGCGCTCTTGAAGAACTTTCCCCTTCCTTGTTTCCTGAACTTTAAACTCCTGACTCCAGTGCTCAGAAACAAATATCTGATTCTCTACAGCGAAGGATCACGTACCTGGATGAACATTGTTTCCAGAAGATTCATCTGTGAGAGACTCCCTGTTCCATTGTTGTAGTTCTATGCACATTAGTAGGAACATTGCCTGTTTCTCTGCAAGGGGATGGAAGACAACTCTGGACTAAACCCTAACCCCCCCCCCACCCCCCTAGAATTGGCCCATTTGGGTTAACAGAGGGAAGGGCATGTTGATTTTATTATCGCTCTTTGTGTCGGTTTCCCATACTTAATCTGAGTCTGGGAAACTGGCCCTCTGTGTTATGCTGCCAAAGTAGGCTAGGGTCCAGCACTGTGATAGGAGATCTCTACTGGTAGCTATTGGAGTTAACATTGATGGGGGATAGATAGGACACAGAGGTTCAAACATATCATGGTGTCCTACATAGATGTCCTCACTGTTATAGACAGCAGTGTGGGAAATCAATCTGAGCATGCCTTGCTCTTTGACTGAGAATTTGATATCTAGTGCAATCCTTATTTGGAGTGTCATGAAAACTTTGTGAATGCTTGGATGCTGGAGAAATATGTGCATCAAATATGATATGAGGATAACTTAAATGGACTGTTTATTCAATAGAGAATGAGCCAAAATGCATGAATTCTGCTCTAGCCACCAGTAATAGACTTGGGTGACGGTTTCAGTCTAATTACCCAGCCTAGCCGGTAGATCCGTCAATATAGGGCTGATCGGTTATATTAACCTTAATGAGGAGGAGAGCTCATCAAATCTCTCACTGGAGAGGAGTGGTTAGGTGAAATGCGTCAAAAGAATAAACTGCTGTACCATCCATCTTTCCTAATCCAAGCATGTCTTAATGGACTGAAAAATGAAGGCATAACCTTGTCAAGGCACATATTCTGTTTAGTTGGCATCTAGTCCATCCACTGTGGTTAAACAGAGGCTGATGTATACAGATTAAAAGTACAGCATTACATAATGTTGCTATACTTTAGGTGTGGTGCATTCAGTGTTCTCATTTGAAATCGTATCACTCTTTGCATCGATCTAAATTTCTAACTCATCGCCATATTCCAAATAGTGCCAAGATGCAATCAACCCAATGTCTGTTGGAAGTAAACCGGGAAATAGGAGACTTTCTTTTTTTCCCTTTCATTTTCCTTCTTCTTTTTTCACTACTCATTCAGTTTCTCCTTTATGTTCATCATGTTGTCATTAATGACTGTCTGTTTGTTTTACTATTCACCCTGCCTCAGTCGATATTCAGTGCTAACATGGAAGCGGAATTTAATCATTATCTAGAAAAATCTGTTATCTTGATATCTACGCCATCTTGTTTTCAGTTGGCTCAGTTATGTTTTTACATTATTTTAACCCCAGTGCTGTGTTGGTGTGTGTCTCCCTTCCATGTAGCTGACTACCATGACCGGACACCCAGCCAGAGTGAGAGGTCAGGGGTGACCCATACCTATGGGGTTGTGTTGTGTGGCAGGATGCATTTTTGGAAGCAGGAGAAAGGCCACTGTCCATGCACCCTTCCTACCAGTACCACTGGAGACATGCTTACATACACCAGGAGGGCCCTACCTCCTCCCTGACACCCCTGGACCTCTCCTCATGCTCCACTCCTTCTCACCTCCACTGAGGTGTTCAGCTCCAGGGGTCAGCGCTGTAGTTCTGTATCACACAGACAGGAAGTCAGCCCCCAAGCAGTAGGCCCAAACAACCAACATCCTCACTGCATCCACTTACTTACACGGGAAAATGGACTCAACGTGTCAAAGCTTGTTCAGTTATCCAGAGACTGAAAGGTGGGTGTTTGTTTGGTAGGCATCTCTTTCAATGTGAAGCACTCGACTTTAACATCCCTCCTTTTCTGTTTTTATTTTTTACAAATGTAAACATGTTTATCCTTGACAGGCCAGTGAATGCTGTTCAGACAGTGTATTTTATCTACGGGGGTTCGAGAGTGTCTTGTTCCCAGTTGTTGTTTTTCCCTGACATTTTGTGACTTGTGTATCCATTCCATGAGAGTTGAAGATGGATGCTTCTCTAGATCGATCCCTCAGAGGGGCCTTTCCCATACACGTGTATGTGTCTTCGCTGAGGGCTACGCTAAGCTAATGTTTACTCTGACAGGGAATTTTATTAAGGTACAGACAGTGGTAATCAACATAAAAATATATTTTTGAGAAAAGAAGTAGAGATCTACCTGGATATCTCACTGGGAAATGGGAGACAGATTTAGATAAAGGAATGCATTAAAGTTGTCCTCGGTATGCTATGCTCACTAGGGTACGATTGGGTAGAATAATTACCATATGAGATTCAGCAGTACACTCACAGGCTTTCTCATGTCCATCCATTCAAGCACCGAGTCAGTTACATCAAAGCATCGCTTTATTTTCATTTTCTCATTCATAACATACAGAACTGTGATAGTTAATGTAATAGTGTACAGGAGGAATAATCTGACATGGATGAAGTTTGGAGGGCTGTTCAACTGACACTACAGCAACTTTTAAAAACAGGGGGTGTCTTTTGTATGTTTAAACTGTTCAGTTACTGGAAACTATAGGACCTGTTAGGAGGTACTGTGATGGCCTTTTATCCCCCCTGAATCGATTTGATTTATTTTAAACTAGTCAATCCAGAAAACCAGTCCTGTAAGATTTTAGGTACAATATGGTACACAGTGTTTTCTCCCTATATGGTATCTCTCCTGGTACGTTGACTGTTTTCTGTTTTGGGTACTCTGTGTTCAGCTGGAGTGTTGCGCCTCTGTGGGTACATAGACTAGCTATATGGTACTCACTCTATATGATACAGCTGTCTTTAGCTGGTTGATGTGAGCACCTGCAGCTATCAACCTGGTCCTGTCTCCGCGTTTGCACATAAGGATCATGGGTAGTACAATGGGACTATTCTGATGATATTAATGAAGACTATGATGATGATAACAATGATATTGGATTGTAAATTAATCTCTAGCAGTCTGTATTTTGATACTTGAATGATTTTGTTTTTATAGATATCTATGTATATACGTATGTAATTGTTTTGCCACATTTGTAAAAAAGGACTGTCTTATTAAGTTCAACATATCATGATACTGTTAGGTTCTAATTTTGAGTAAATCACTCACGGACACTAGAGAAGCTTAACCAAGTTTAAATCTTCCCAAAGGGTTGTTACAGCTGTAATTCAGACACAGACATGGCTTCCCCAGTGGTAGTATTCATACCCAACCTTGGGTGGAGTCTCCTTATCTCGAAACATTGCATCATTCTTGCTAATCAGGGAGCAAAGTGACATGAGCCTTCAACGGTTTCTCCCCTTATCAGTACTGCCACATGTGATCGTGTTCCCTGCACTCAGCCCCTCCCAAGCTTCATTATGGCTCCCCTCATGTCTCTTTAGTACCTAATGTTCCTATACTTCTGAGTATAACAATGTTCAAAGTTTCACCCCTGCTTCCAACAATACCCAACGATTGAAAACGGGCCGAGAGAAAGAACTCAGAGGGACATCACTACAGAAACAAAGAAAAAAGATTGTAAATTACCTTTGGGCTTCCAGTCCTTTTTTATGGTTATTATTTTTCATAATTGTACAACTAATAAATGAAGAAATTATTAACCAGATTCCTCTGGTCTTTTTTTCTATGTACTTGACAATCATTCAGCCATGAAGAATTCCATACTGTTCTTAGTACTGTAGGCTCTGATTGTCTTGTGACTACACACACATTTAGAGAAAAGGTAATGATGATAGTATGATGAACCAACATGATCACGTCTTAGCATGCACGGTTACCTGACAGGCTTGGTGTTGCATCTACTGACACATTCAATTTGATATTCAGACAGTTACCAAAGTGAAAGTCCCATTAGACTTCAGTGGTTAATGTTTACTGAAGACCTGGATAGTCAATAACATCTCTAACTACATTTCTATAGAAATGTTTTGTTTTATTGCTTTATACTATAAATGTGTAAAAGCTGAAATGTCACATGCTTGTCGGGTGTCAAACGTGTAAGAGCTTGTATGTGAAGGGGAAAGGCAAACCAGTGACTGTGATGAAGGGTGGGCGTTAGTTTTGCATCGCCCTGAGTGGGCAGAGCTAGCACATTTTAGACCATCTATTGGTTCTTAAGTGAAATCTCCACCTATCCGGCGCACTGGGATGCAAAACGAGCGTGCCGGTGTTTTTCGAGACAAAGCAATCAAATATATTTATAAAGCCCTTTTAACATCAGCCGATGTCACAAAGTGCTGTACAGAAACCCAGCCTAAAACCCCAAATAGAAAGCAATGCAGATGTAGAAGCACGGTGGCTAGGTCAAAAGAGAGATCAGGGTCCAGAGTAAAGCCAAGTTCCTTCAGTTTTATTTGAGACGACTGTACAACCATCAAGATTAATTGTCTGATCCAACAGAAGACCTCTTTGTTTCTTGGGACCTAGAACTAGCATCTCTGTTTTGCCCGAGTTTAAAAGTAAAACATAAGCCGCCATCCATTTCCTTATGTCTGAAACACAGGCTTCCAGGGAGGGCAATTTGGGGGCTTTGCCATGTTTAATCGAAATGTACAGCTGTGTATCGTCCGCATAGCAGTGAAAGTTAACATTGTTTCCAAATGATAACATCAAGAGGTAAAATATATAGTGAAAACTATAGTGGTCCAAAAACGGAACCTTGAGAAACATCAACATTTACAGTTGATTTGTCAGAGGACAAACCATCCACAGAGACAAACTAATATCTTTCTGACAGATAAGATCTAAACCAGGTCAGAACTTGTCCGTGTAGACCAATTTGGGTTTCCATTCTCTCCAAAAAATGGTATCAAAAGCATCACTAAGGTCTAGGAGCACGAGGACAGATGCAGAGCCTTGGTCTGACGCCATTAAAATGTAATTTACCACCTTCACGAGTGCAGTCTCAGTGCTATGATGGGGTCTAAAACCAGACTGAAGCGTTTCGTATACATTGTCTTCAGGAAGGCAGTGAGTTGCTGTGCAACAGATTTTTCAATTTTTTTGAGGAATGGAAGATTCGATATAGGCCGATTTAGTTTTTTATATTTTCTGGGTCAAGATTTGGCTTTTTCAAGAGAGGCTTTATTACTGCCACTTTTAGTGAGTTTGGTACACATCCGGTGGATAGAGAGCCATTTATTATGTTCAACATAGGAGAGCCAAGCACAGGAAGCAGCTCTTTCCGTAGTTTAGTTGAAATAGGGTCGAGTATCTAGCTTGAAGGTTTAGAGGCCAAGACTATTTTCAATGTGTCAAGAGATATTAAAACACTTGAGTGTCTCCCTTGATCCTAGGTCCTGGCAGTGTTATACAGACTCAGGACAACTGAGCTGTGGAGAAATACGCAGGTTTAAAAACCCGATAAACCTGATGACCCAATAGTCCAGGATTATGAGGACTGGAAAAAACTATGTCCAGAGTATGACTGTGGCACTGAGTAGGTCCGGAGACCTGTTGGACAAAACCCACTGAGTCGATGATGGCTCCGAAAGCCTTTTGGAGTGGGTCTGTGGACTTTTCCATGTGAATATTAAAGTCACCAAAAATGTTAATATTAGCTGCCATTACTACAAGGTCAGATAGGAACTCAGTGTGGAACTCTGTATACGGCCCAGGAGGCCTGTAAACGGTAGCTATAAGAGTAGGCTGCATAGATTTCATGACTAGAAGCTCAGACGAAAACGCAGCCTTTTTTTTGTATATTGAAATTTGCTATCATAAATGTTAGCAACACCTCCGCCTTTGCGGGATGTGCGGGGGATATGGTCACTAGTGTAACCAGGAGAGGCCTCATTTAACACTGTAAATTTATCAGGCTTAAGCCATGTTTCAGTCAGGCCAATCACATCAAGATTATGATCAGTGATTAGTTAATTGACTATAACTGCCTTGGAAATAACATTAAGTAGCCTTATTTTGAGATGTGAGATATCACAATCGCTTTCAATAATGACAGGAATGGAGGTCTTTATTCCAGTGAGATTGCGAAGGCGAACACCGCCATGTTACATTTTGCCCAACCTAGATCGAGGCACAGCCACCATCAATGGGGATAGCTGAGCTGACTCCACTAAGCTGGCAGGGTGGCTAACAGCCTGATGCCTGGCCTGCACCCAATCTCATTGTGGAGCTAGAGCCCTGTCTATGTTCAAATCAAAATCAAATCAAATGTATTTATATAACCCTTCGTACTTCAGCTGATATCTCAAAGTGCTGTACAGAAACCCAGCCTAAAACCCCAAACAGCAAGCAATGCAAGTGTAGAAGCACGGTGGCTAGGAAAAGCTCCCTAGAAAGGCCAGAACCTAGGAAGAAACCTAGAGAGGAACCAGGCTATGAGGGGTGGCCAGTCCTCTTCTGGCTGTGCCGGGTGGAGATTATAACAGAACATGGCCAAGATGTTCAAATGTTCCTAAATGACCAGCATGGTCCAATAATAATAATCACAGGCAGAACAGTTGAAACTGGAGCAGCAGCACGGCCAGGTGGACTGGGGACAGCAAGGAGGAGTCATGCCAGGTAGTCCTGAGGCATGGTCCTAGGGCTCAGGTCCTCTGAGAGAGAAAGAGAGAATTAGAGAGAGCATACTTAAATTCACACAGGACACCAGATAGGACAGGAGAAGCACTCCAGATATAACAAACTGACCCTAGCCCCCGGACACAAACTACTGCAGCATAAATACTGGAGGCTGAGACAGGAGGGCTCGTCAAACCCGTACTATTGCTGCTGCAGTCAGCCAACAATGATTTGCTGAAACTGCTGCTGGCTGTGCACGAACGAGCTGAGCGCCTGCTGGTAATGTCTCTCACAATGCACTTTTGCAGCCAGGCACTTGTGCTGTGACTGAGTGTGACAGAGAAAATCGTTTTTGTGTCATTTAGAGGGAAATGCGTGCATTTTAGCCTTTGAGTCACTTTTCAAAAGTTGCTAAAAGTTCCAAATCAATTTTTAAAAGTAGCTAAATTTGTTGCTAGGTGCTGTTTGAAAAAAATGGTAGTCTGAAAAGTTGCTAAATCTAGCAACAAAATGGCTAAATTGGCATCACTGATTCCCAGAAAGAGGGGCAATTATCTACAAATGCTATATTTTGGGAGGGGCAGAAAACAGTTTTCAACCAGTGATTGACTTGTTAGACTGCTGTAGAGCTAGCTCATCACTCCCCCTAACTGGGAGGGAGCCAGAGACAATTTCTCGATCCCGACACATCTTTCTAGCTGATTTACAAGTTGAATCTATGTTGCACTTGGTGACCTCTGACTGTTTCATCCTAACATCGTTGGAGCCGACGTGGATAACAATAACCCTATACTCGCCAGTTTTAGCTTTAGCCAGCACCACCTTCATATTAGCCTTTACGTCGGTAGCTCTGCCCCCTGGTAAACAGTGTATGATCGCTGGATGATTATTTTAAAGTCTAACACTACGGGTAATGGAGTCGCCAATGACTAGGGTGTTCAGTTTGACAGAGCTAATGGTGGAGGAGAGACCAGAGAGACTCGGACTCTACTCGTTGTTTAATTGGGAGAACCGGTTGAACGTTTCTGCTGGCTGAATGAGGACACCGGTTGAGCATTCCTACAGTATTTCCTTCCAGAAGCCATGAGAAAAATGTCCCGCTCTGGGGACTGTGAAGGGATTTATACTACTATCTGTACTTAACAGCACATACGCTGTTTCATCCTTTCCTACACCTAAATGACTACACCTCCTTTCCTACACCTAAATACGTTCTCCTGTATATTATGAGTACAACGACTACAATTAGGAGGCATAATGTTAATGTTACTACTAGCTTCGGCTGGTGGAGGTCGTGTAGAACCATGTCCAGATAAAGCGTCCGGGGTGAACATGTTGAATGAAAAAAAAAAGTACAGCGAAGAAAAAAAAAATATATATATAATGGTAATTAAAAAGTAAAAACCGTAAAGTTGGCACGTAGCAAAGAATAGTTGGCAACAAACCGCACAGCTGCACGTAAATCAAGTGACCGGAAACGACGATGAAAGTAAGGAATCTGTTTACAGGGTTGCGGAACTTCATGGTCGTCTACACCAGCTGTATGGAAACTGAAGTGCTTTGAAATGAATTTTTACACGTTATTTCTCATATATCTTCCAATTGTTAATGCAGGTAAGGTCTATTGATTTTTCACAAGTGGATTGCTGGAATTTAGTCTTGCTGAGAATTACTAATTGATTTATCACCTCACAGGTAAATCTTCCCACTCTCTGTGGGGGTTAGCAACACACGTACTTGGAGAGACAGAGTTTCCTGAATTCTGTGTTTTGTGGATGCTGGATGATGTTCAGGTGGGATACTATGACTCCAATTCCTGGAGATTTATCTCTAGGACCGATGAGAACATAGATGAGGAGTATTCAAAAACAGTTCAGGGTGCGTCTTGGGACGTGTACCTCAGTATGAGGAAGCGGTCGTCCCTCTTACAGCACCGCTTTAACTCCACAACAGGTGAGCAAACTGTAATCAATTTTGTAATCAATATACTGTGACCTTAAATATGGGGAGAACAGGGTAAGTTTCTTTTTTTCCTTTAACTAGGTAAGTCAGTGTAAAATGAGCCACCCCCATTATCTAAAATCTATATAACTACGGTGTCAGAATGAAATATATCGGTTTACATGGATGACCAAGATCCAGATGTGTATATATGAATACTATAATTCCCTTACCAAAGTGATTGTAAATTTAATAAATGGCTCAATACCGCTCTCTGCTTAATGTTATATAAGCTGGACAGAACGATCTAGAACCAAAAGAAACGCACACCTATTAAGACGAGGTGCTGGCTAGCGGAGTAGAAAACAAAAGAGAGCCGCACACTCTAGGAGCTCAGATGCAAAAATGTAATTACCAACGTTTCGACAGCCAAGCTGTCTTCATCAGGGTATAATCACAAATACTGCGGGATGACTCGTTTATATAGTGTCAAAAGACACAGGTGTCTGTAATCATGGCCAAGAGTGGCCTAATATCATTGGTTAATAATCAAATATTAAAATGTCATACAAACAACAAATGGATAGCATACGATCCTAGATTAATTTGACTACACAAGCTTACAAACAATTACAATGGAAAAGTCACAATAATCACAAGAATGGCTTCAGATCAAAGTCTACGTTGAGACCGAAGGGCGCAAAGAACTTTAAATTAAAGTTCCAGGCAGCCTCTCGTTTTAACAATAAATTATCAAGGTCACCCCCTCTCCTAGGGAGGGTGACATGTTCGACGCCAATATAACGCAGAGACGAAATCGAGTGGCCTGCCTCCAAGAAGTGGGCCGCAATTGGATAAGTAAAGTTTTTACATCTAATGGTGCTACGATGCTCTGAGATACGTACTTTTAATTCACGATTTGTTTTACCTACATAATTTTTACCACAGGGACAAGTTATAAGATAAATAACTGCCTTAGTGGAGCACGTAATAACACCTTTGATTGGGATCGATTTCCCTGTTTGTGGGTGTTTGAAGGATCTACATGTATAAGTGCCATTGCATTGAGCACAGCCATTACATTTGTAATTTCCATCCAGTAGGGGTGCAAATAGACGTTGTTCAGGAATATCTTGGGGTGGTAAATCAGTGTACCAATTGGTCTCTGAGATTTCTGCCCCGCGAGAATACGACCAAGGGAAGGTCCGAAAACACATTACCGAGACTATCATCGGATTTTAGGATGTGCCAATGTTTGTGAACAATTCCCTTAATTTGTTCAGAGCACTTTGAATAGCGGGTAGTTAGAACGCAAGAATGCGTCTTTTTGCAATGGCAATATTAATCTGATCATTCTTGTAGCCCCTCTCCTTGAACTTTCTTTGCGTCTCAGCCATATTTCTTTCGAAATCTGATTGTTTTTTGCAAATTCTTTTGATTCGACAGAATTGGCTGTAGGGCAAACTATTTTTCAAGTGAAGTGGGTGACAACTATCAGCCCTCAACAAACTGTTACGATCAGTAGGCTTCCTGTAAAGATCAGTGTATAGAACATTATCTTCACACAAGATCAGAAGATCAAGAAAACTGATTTGACGTGTATCAGATTGCATAGTAAATCTCAGATGCTCAGAACAGGAGTTAAGAAAAGCATGGAACGCCCCTCCATAGAACAAAAAATCATCAATATACCGTTTCCAAATAATGATGTGAGGCAAGAAAACATTTTTGAGAGGATTGAAAATAGACTGTTTCTCCATGTAACCCACATACAAATTAGCATAGTTAGGATCCATGGGGGATCCCGCAGTGTTTGTGATTATACCCTGATGAAGACAGCTTGGCTGTCGAAACGTTGGTAATTACATTTTTGCATCTGAGCTCCTAGAGTGTGCGGCTCTCTTCTATTTTCAAATATAAGCTGGACAGCCCATGTTTTTAAAAACTTTTTTGTCACTATTACCTAAAGTATTGGTTCTTTGCTTTTAAATTATTACAGGAATATTTGTTCATCAGAGACTTATTGGTTGTGAATTGGAGGACAATGAAAAGCAAGGCCAACTCATGATAAAGGAAGCGTTCAATGGAATTGATGGAGGTGTTCTGAACTTCAACAAACTGCAGTACAATTACCATCCTAAGTGGCCAGAACTTGAGTTTAATCAACAAAGGACACAGTACATTCAAATGGGTCTTGACAAGGTTTATCTCCCTATTTGCATTAAATCATTAAAGGACTACCTGAAGAAAGAAGAGAAACTGGTCATGAGAAAAGGTAGGCTTTGTGTACTATAAAAATAGTCATGCCAATGCATGAACAATAGAACCAAATATTGTTATGCCATAATTATAACATGTGTAAAAAGCATCAGGAATACAACCTAAGCAAATCTACAGTTGATCCATTGATACACATATCCTCCTCAGTGCGTCCTAGAGTAAGACTCATTTCAAAAGAAAGCACAGATACTGAAGGGGCCAAGATCACCTGCCTGGCCTTTGGTTTCTACCCCCGCCACATCAACCTCACCCTGCTGAGAGACGGCCAACCTGTGGCAGAGCATGAGCTCAAAGGGGGGCAATTGCTACCGAATGGAGACTGGACGTACCAGCTGAGAAAGAGTCTGACAATCACTGTCCAGGAGCTGAGAGAGAGACCCAACTACACCTGCACTGCCAATCACATCAGTATGGACAACAAGCTGGATGTCAGTTGGGGTAAGATTAGGAGCCAAGGGATGCTCTGAGATACAGTATCATCAGATTATGTGCTTTTTAGCAACCATTATGGTTCACCTCTGTTAGAGGTTACAAATTACAAAGTTGTTCCAATAAATATTAGTAATGTAATACTGTCATGTATACATTATTTTTTACAATTTAATGTAATGATAATATTGTGTTTGTATTCATTGACAGTTCCTGATACTGGCCCAGATAGCGCCTCCATCATTCCAGTCGTTCTGGTAATGGCAGTCGTGTTAATTCTGATTGGGATCCTTGTTGTTATTGGCATGTGGAAGTGGAAACACGCAGGTGAGTTGGGTTAGAAGAAGAGAATGGTGGTTACAGATGCAGAAAGTGTTTGGATGCTGATAACTTCTGTATTTGGAGTGATGGGTTTCATTGGTTGAACTTATGCAATAATTGATTGAATAAGGCTGCCCTCTTCAGGTGGAGAATGATCTTACATGGACATATCATCCATGGATTGATGAGGCATTGAAAAACTGTATGGTTGAAAGAGATGGTGCAAAAGGAGTGGCTAATACGTCTGGCTGCACATCTGACTTACTGCAAATTAAGAAATGATTTGACTGAACTCAACAAAAAAAAGTAAAAATTGTATTATGAAGTCAGATCAATGATATAAAGAATTACGGAAAAAAACAGACAGGCAAATTCAACTTCATCTTTCATTGAATCAGATGGCTTATTCATCACTAAACCATTTGATTTTACCAATAATATTAATGATTACTTCATTGGCAAAGTGGGCAAATTTAGGTAGGAAATGCCAACAACGAACAGTGAGCCATCTTATTCATGCATTAAAAAACGAAGAACGGTGCAGTTTCTTGGCAATTTCTCGCATGGAATAGCCTTCATTTCTCAGAACAAGAATAGACTGACGAGTTTCAGAAGAAAGTTCTTTGTTTCAGGCCATTTTGAGCCTGTAATCGAACCCACAAATGCAATGCATTTTGAGCCTGTAATCGAACCCATTTACAACATTAACAATGTATTTCTGATCATTTTGATGTTATTTTAATGGACAAAAAATGTGCTTTTCTTTTTTTTATATATATATACTTTTTTTATTTTTTCCCCCTTTTTCTCCCCAATTTCGTGGTATCCAATTGTTAGTAGCTACTATCTTGTCTCATCGCTACAACTCCCGTACGGGCTCGGGAGAGACGAAGGTCGAAAGTCATGTGTCCTCCGAAACACGACCCAACCAAGCCGCACTGCTTTTAAACACAGCAAGCATCCAACCCGGAAGCCAGCCGCACCAATGTGCCGGAGGAAACACTGTGCACCTGGCAACCTTGGTTAGCGTGCACTGCGCCTGGCCCGCCACAGGAGTCGCTGGTGCGCGATGAGACAAGAATATCCCTACCGGCCAAACCCTCCCTAACCCGGACGACGCTAGGCCAATTGTGCGTCGCCCCACGGACCTCCCGGTCGTGGCCGGTTGCGACAGAGCCTGGGCGCGAACCCAGAGTCACTGGTGGCACAGCTGGCGCTGCAGTGCAGTGCCCTTAACCACTGCAAACAAGGACATTTCTAAGTGACCCCAAACTTTTGAACGGTAGTGTACGTGTCAGCAACCACAGCTAATGAAGTCACTGAAACCCTTAACAAGGAGTTGCAGAAAGTTTTAGAATGGTGGCCAGTAATAAACTGGTCCTGAACATCTCTAAAAGTAAGAGCATTGTATTTGGTACAAATCATACTCTAGACCTCAGCTGAATCTGGTCATGAATGATGTGGCTGTTGAACATGCCGAGGAAACTAAATGACTTGGTGTTACCTTGGATTGTAAATGGTCATGGTCAAAACATATAGATTCAAGGGTTGTAAAGATAGGGAGAGGTCCGTCCATAATAAAGAGATGCTCTGCTTTTCGGACACCACACTCCAAAAAGCAAGTCCTGCAGGCTCTAGTTTTGTCTTATCCTGATTATTGTCCAATCATGTGGTCAAGTGCTGCAAAGAAAGACCAAGTTAAGCTGCAGCTGGCCCAGAACAGAGCGGCACGTCCATTGTAAACAGAGGGCTAAAATAAATACTATGCAAACTCTTGGCTAAGAGTTGAGTGGAGACTGACTGCGTCACTTCATATTTTTATAAGAAACATTAATGTGTTGAACATTCCAAATTGTTTGCATAGTCAACGTACACACAGCTCTGACACACACACATTTACCCCACCAAACAAGCCACCAGGGTTCTTTTCATAGTCCCCAAATCCAGAACAAATTCAAGAAAGCGTACAGTATTATATAGAACCATTTTTGCATGGAACTCCCTTCCATCTTATATTGCACAAATGAACCGCAAACCCGGTTTCAAAAACAGATAAAGCAACACCACACAGTACAAAGCCTCTCCCCTATTTAACCTAGATATGTTGTGTGTATGTATTGATATGTAGGCTATGTGTGCTGTTTTTATATGTATGTAGTTCTGTCCTTGCTCTGTTCTTGTCTATTAATATTTCATGTTTTGTGTGGACCCCAGGAAGAGTAGCTGCTGTTGCTTTCACAACAGCTAATGGGGATTCTAATAAAAAAACGTTTACAGGATGATTATCTTTTAATGTTTAGCATCTTTATCAACGATGTATCATTTGTGGGCAATATGACATGTCCCATTGGTGATCTACCTATGTCAATCTGTTTTTCTAGGCGTTCCTACATTTTCTGGACATATATACTCTGCTGCCAAAGATACTGGTAAGTATGTTAAAAAATGTTTACACCATATCATTAAGGCTTGTACTCAATAATTCCTGTCCAATATTACTCATCATATTGTGTTAACCATTCTCTTCCAGAGACAGAACAGAGTAACTCCTCTTTAGAGACAGAATCAACAGATTCTTGATACTACTGTACTCATAACATCTCTGCTGAAGATGAAAGGAAGTGGATGATGCTCACCTATTTCAAAAGTAAAATGAACAAATCCATAACTAATCCTCAAGCAAGCTTTTCACTCCAGCAATGTTCCAGGGTAACTCACTAATATGGTTAATGGCACAGGGATAGCCTAAACTGTAATTGATTTCATCAACATACACGTCTTTTAATTTTTTTATAATTTGACCTTTTAAAAAAAAAATATATATATATATTTTTTTTTTTTTTTTTTTTTTTATTTCACCTTTATTTAACCAGGTAGGCTAGTTGAGAACAAGTTCTCATTTGCAACTGCGACCTGGCCAAGATAAGGCATAGCAGTGTGAACAGACAACACAGAGTTACACATGGAGTAAACAATTAACAAGTCAATAACACAGTAGAAAAAAGGGGAGTCTATATATACATTGTGTGCAAAAGGCATGGGAAGGTAGGCAAATAATTACAATTATGCAGATTAACACTGGAGTGATAAATGATCAGAAGGTTATGTACAGGTAGAGATATTGGTGTGCAAAAGAGCAGAAAAATAAATAAATAAAAACAGTATGGGGATGAGGTAGGTGAAAATGGGTGGGCTATTTACCAATAGACTATGTACAGCTGCAGCGATCGGTTAGCTGCTCAGATAGCAGATGTTTGAAGTTGGTGAGGGAGATAAAAGTCTCCAACTTCAGCGATTTTTGCAATTCGTTCCAATCACAGGCAGCAGAGAACTGGAACGAAAGGCGGCCAAATGAGGTGTTGGCTTTAGGGATGATCAGTGAGATACACCTGCTGGAGCGCGTGCTACGGATGGGTGTTGCCATCGTAACCAGTGAACTGAGATAAGGCGGAGCTTTACCTAGCATGGACTTGTAGATGACCTGGAGCCAGTGGGTCTGGCGACGAATATGTAGCGAGGGCCAGCCGACTAGAGCATACAAGTCGCAGTGGTGGGTGGTATAAGGTGCTTTAGTGACAAAACGGATGGCACTGTGATAAACTGCATCCAGTTTGCTGAGTAGAGTGTTGGAAGCAATTTTGTAGATGACATCGCCGAAGTCGAGGATCGGTAGGATAGTCAGTTTTACTAGGGTAAGTTTGGCGGCGTGAGTGAAGGAGGCTTTGTTGCGGAATAGAAAGCCGACTCTTGATTTGATTTTCGATTGGAGATGTTTGATATGGGTCTGGAAGGAGAGTTTAGAGTCTAGCCAGACACCTAGGTACTTATAGATGTCCACATATTCAAGGTCGGAACCATCCAGGGTGGTGATGCTGGTCAGGCGTGCGGGTGCAGGCAGCGAACGGTTGAAAAGCATGCATTTGGTTTTACTAGCGTTTAAGAGCAGTTGGAGGCCACGGAAGGAGTGCTGTATGGCATTGAAGCTCGTTTGGAGGTTAGATAGCACAGTGTCCAAGGACGGGCCGGAAGTATATAGAATGGTGTCGTCTGCGTAGAGGTGGATCAGGGAATCGCCCGCAGCATGAGAAACATCATTGATATATACAGAGAAAAGAGTCGGCCCGAGAATTGAACCCTGTGGCACCCCCATAGAGACTGCCAGAGGACCGGACAGCATGCCCTCCGATTTGACACACTGAACTCTGTCTGCAAAGTAATTGGTGAACCAGGCAAGGCAGTCATCCGAAAAACCGAGGCTACTGAGTCTGCCGATAAGAATACGGTGATTGACAGAGTCGAAAGCCTTGGCAAGGTCTATGAAGACGGCTGCACAGTACTGTCTTTTATCGATGGCGGTTATGATATCGTTTAGTACCTTGAGCGTGGCTGAGGTACACCCGTGACCGGCTCGGAAACCAGATTGCACAGCGGAGAAGGTACGGTGGGATTCAAGATGGTCAGTGATCTGTTTGTTGACTTGGCTTTCGAAGACCTTAGATAGGCAGGGCAGGATGGATATTGGTCTGTAACAGTTTGGGTCCAGGGTGTCGCCCCCTTTGAAGAGGGGGATGACTGCGGCAGCTTTCCAATCCTTGGGGATCTCAGACGATATGAAAGAGAGGTTGAACAGGCTGGTAATAGGGGTTGCGACAATGGCGGCGGATAGTTTCAGGAATAGAGGGTCCAGATTGTCAAGCCCAGCTGATTTGTACGGGTCCAGGTTTTGCAGCTCTTTCAGAACATCTGCTATCTGGATTTGGGTAAAGGAGAACCTGGAGAGGCTTGGGCGAGTAGCTGCGGGGGGGGGGGAGCTGTTGGACGAGGTTGGAGTAGCCAGGCGGAAGGCATGGCCAGCCGTTGAGAAATGCTTGTTGAAGTTTTCGATAATCATGGATTTATCGGTGGTGACCGTGTTACCTAGCCTCAGTGCAGTGGGCAGCTGGGAGGAGGTGCTCTTGTTCTCCATGGACTTCACAGTGTCCCAGAACTTTTTGGAGTTGGAGCTACAAGATGCAAACTTCTGCCTGAAGAAGTTGGCTTTAGCTTTCCTGACTGACTGTGTGTATTGGTTCCTGACTTCCCTGAACAGTTGCATATCGCGGGGACTGTTCGATGTTAGTGCAGTCCGCCACAGGATGTTTTTGTGCTGGTCGAGGGCAGTCAGGTCTGGAGTGAACCAGGGGCTATATCTGTTCTTAGTTCTGCATTTTTTGAACGGAGCATGCTTATCTAAAATGGTGAGGAAGTTACTTTTAAAGAAAGACCAGGCATCCTCAACTGACGGGATGAGGTCAATGTCCTTCCAGGATACCCGGGCCAGGTCGATTAGAAAGGCCTGCTCACAGAAGTGTTTTAGGGAGCGTTTGACAGTGATGAGGGGTGGTCGTTTGACTGCGGCTCCATAGCGGATACAGGCAATGAGGCAGTGATCGCTGAGATCCTGGTTGAAGACAGCGGAGGTGTATTTGGAGGGCCAGTTGGTCAGGATGACGTCAATGAGGGTGCCCTTGTTTACAGAGTTAGGGTTGTACCTGGTGGGTTCCTTGATGATTTGAGTGAGATTGAGGGCATCTAGCTTAGATTGTAGGACTGCCGGGGTGTTAAGCATATCCCAGTTTAGGTCACCTAACAGAACAAACTCTGAAGCTAGATGGGGGGCGATCAATTCACAAATGGTGTCCAGGGCACAGCTGGGAGCTGAGGGGGGTCGGTAGCAGGCGGCAACAGTGAGAGACTTATTTCTGGAGAGAGTAATTTTCAAAATTAGTAGTTCGAACTGTTTGGGTATGGACCTGGAAAGTATGACATTACTTTGCAGGCTATCTCTGCAGTAGACTGCAACTCCTCCTCCTTTGGCAGTTCTATCTTGACGGAAGATGTTATAGTTGGGTATGGAAATCTCCGAATTTTTGGTGGCCTTCCTGAGCCAGGATTCAGACACGGCAAGGACATCAGGGTTAGCAGAGTGTGCTAGAGCAGTGAGTAAGACAAACTTAGGGAGGAGGCTTCTGATGTTGACATGCATGAAACCAAGGCTTTTTCGATCACAGAAGTCAACAAATGAGGGTGCCTGGGGACATGCAGGGCCTGGGTTTACCTCCACATCACCCGCGGAACAGAGAAGGAGTAGTATGAGGGTGCGGCTGAAGGCTATCAAAACTGGTCGCCTAGGGCGTTGGGGACAGAGAATAAGAGGAGCAGGTTTCTGGGCATGGTAGAATATATTCAGGGCATAATGCGCAAACAGGGGTATGGTGGGGTGCGGGTACAGCGGAGGTAAGCCCAGGCACTGGGTGATGATGAGAGAGGTTGTATCTCTGGACATGCTGGTTGTAATGGGTGAGGTCACCGCATGTGTGGGGGGTGGGACAAAGGAGGTAACAGGGGTATAAAGAGTGGAACTAGGGGCTCCATTGTAAACTAAAACAATGATAACTAACCTGCACAACAGTATACAAGGCATATTGACATTTGAGAAAGACATACAGCGAGGCATACAGTAATCACAGGTGTTGAATTGGGAGAGCTAGCTAAAACAGTAGGTGAGACAACAGCTAATCAGCTAGCACAACAACAGCAGGTAGAATGGCGATTGATTAGGCAGAGAGGGTCGGATTAACTACACACAGAGCCTAAGTGCGGCTGGGGCCGACAGATAAAACATAAACAAGCAGAATGGATTACCGTGATTAATGGACAGTCCAGCATGCATCAGCTATGTAGCCAAGTGATCAGTGTCCAAGGGGCAGCGGTGGATGGGGCAGGGAAGCTGGACTGGCGAGTGTTATCCAGGTTAGAAAACTAACAATGACCAAATAGCTTGTAGCCAGTTAGCTGGTTAGCTTCTGGAGGTTCTTGAGTGTGTTCTAAAAATGTAAAGATAATAGCGGTTCCGTATCACATTGGGTGAGGCAGGTTACCGGAAGGTATAAACAAATTAAAAATCGAAAAGGGGTAGAAAGTAAATATGGGTTCAGTGAGTGTTTGGGACGCGGCGATTCAGACGGTTAGCAGGCCTGTGCTAACAAGCTAACAGTTAGTAGACGGTGCTAAACACGGTAGCAGTTAGCGGACCGGGCTAAGCAAGCTAGCAGTTAGCAGGCCGAATTTGCAAGCAAGGAGATAGCAAGGGCTAGAGAGTTAGCCTTTGGGGACGTCGCGATGGGGGTATCTGTTTATTCCTCTTCATGCAGTGACATCGATGGACCGGTCGTGGGTCTGGATATTGTAGCCCAGGAGCTCAAAATGTTCCGTTTGCGATGGGAATCCGGGGATGAAAAATAAAATAAAATAATAAATAGGTCCGTTATGCTCTGGTTAGAGTCGCGTTGTTCGAACTGGCGAGAGCTTTCCGAGCTAAAGGTTAGCTGATGACCGGTTAGCTGAAGACCGCTAGCAATGTTTTGCTGAAGCTGGTAGTTCGTTGGCTAGCTTCAGTTGAGGGGTTCCAAGGTCCGAAGTAAATATAAATACTTTAGGAAAAATAGCTACGTTGGGTGAGGCGGGTTGCAGGAGAGTATTTAGAAGAAGTTGAGGTTCAGCAAAAAGTTTTAAAGATATGTGAAGAAAAAAAAAAAAACGAAAACAAACGATATATACAAGGGACACAACACGACAATACGTCCTACTGCTACGCCATCTTGGATTTCAATATGTGTGTGTGTGTGTACAATTTCATAAGACAAATCATATACAACGTTAAACAATAAGTCCGTCCATTGTATTGCACCATGAACTTTTAATGATTGCTACAGTCCTCATTTAAGTCTGATATCTGGAACTGTAGCCTATAACCTGTAGTGTATTGCCAGTCTTGCTGTGTCTGCCTATTATCAAAAAAGGACCACAAATGGAAATAAGTCCAATGAAAAATAATCTATAATTGTATTGTGTTAGATTTGATACCGTAAAATGTAAATAATAGTAAATGTACTGGCTGTATAATGTGTTTTTTAAATTGTCAAATAAATCAATCCATGTTTATTCATCTAAAATGGTTCAAAATAATCTATAATTGATGGAGGTGCAAGTTGACAATAAGGCTGAACACCCCCCATCCAATTTGAATCACTGCATTCTCTCGCTGAGTATGTGGCAGAAGGTAGTGTATCACTGACCTAAGTATCCTAAAACCACCAAGGAGGATTAAGCCACCACTAATTTATAGGGATTATGCCTGTGTTATTTTGGTTAATCGTTGACCTGAAAATAGGACAAGAGAAGGACTGTACTACACAACTGCTCATGTCACTCCATAAGGTTTATCTACTAGTTATATGCCCATAGATAAAAGTAATTACTGAGAATGTGTTGCTCTCCTCTCTCTCTGACAGGGTGTATGGTTAATGATTTCCCATCAGCCCTCCTCTCTCCAGAACAGCATTCCTGCTATTCTCCAAGCAACTGTGTGGAAATACATGCTATTCTGGAACAGTAGAATGCACCATGTGCACACAAGACGTGTGTCAATAACACCTCAAATAAGACTCCTTTTATTCATTCATGTATACACAACATATTTTATTTTATATATAATACGTTTTCTGTTCCTATTAGCCTATTTGTTAGTGTGTTTAACATTATTCATGTTGATAAACAAATTATCAGCCTTATAGTGTGCAGAAAGTACACTCCATAACTTAGTAGCCTAAATGAGGGTGTCTGCTCATCAAATCAGGTGGTTTCAGAACTAGGAATATATAGCTCTGAAATCTAAACACAGAGGCACAAGTCGTCACTCTAGTTAATTAGTGACTGACTGAGCCTAATGTCAACATGGCTAACAATGCCTTACCACTATTTCCCAAAGCTTACTCTCTGTTTCCCATCGCTTTAGAAAGGACTCTTGCAAAACACTTGACCCATGAACTTATATTTGCACCAAGAGCTTTGTCTTGATGCTGTATGCATGTGTTAATACTTGAAGGTAAGTTGGATATTCAGTTCCACAATGCCAAGACAAGCATTGATTTATGATTTTCATTAATAACAGGGAACAGGTATGCAAGCTACTGTATTCCTCATACCAGCCTCATTCCAGGGGCTTTTATTCATATACTGAACAAGGTCATTAACTACCAGTGTTTATACCATGGCATTGTTGAAAACACCTTTCTGATTGGCTTGAAGGGCATTCTATAGCGCGCATTATTTCCCTTTATAAACGTGGTGGTTCGTGACCTGAATGCTGATTGGCTGAAAGCCGTGGTATATCAGACCGCATACCAAAGGGTATGACAAATCATTTATTTTTACTGGTCTAATTATGTTGGTAAACAGTTTATAATAGCAATAAGGCACCTCCGGGATTTGTGGTATATGGCCAATATACCACGGCTAAGGGCTGTATCCAGGCACTCCGCGTTTCGTTGTGCAAAAGAACAGTCATATATTGGCCATATACCACACCTGTCCTGGGTGTGTACATTTGCACAGTAGAATTCAATGGCAATAGTTCATTTTTACATGTTTTGTTTGAGCTGCTTTTGAAAGCAAAAGTCGGATTAAAAACACTTCGTATTTTGAATTCGATTTTCATAATGGCAAGCTAGGACTGATAGTATGGTTAGCTAAACTAGCACATCTGTTTGTTTGGTTACCACAGCAACTACTGTAGCTGTCTAGTAAACTTGCTAGCTACTTCAGTGGATGTTGAACACATTTCTACCGCAAGTGAACACATTTCTGACCGAAAATGTATTAAATTATAACCATTGTATAAAATGGATAATCAACTCTGGTCCCTATGTGTTTTCCAGAAAATAATGCAATTCTGTAGGTCAGTTCTGCTCGGTCATGGAACAATGGATATTCTACAAAGGGTTGGTCAAAACAAGCATTGTGATTGGTTGAGTTGGGTTCTAAATCATAAAAAAATAAACATCTGGCACAGGTAAGCCTATGATGCAAACATTGTAGAGTGGCCTTTTATTGTGCCCAGCACAAGGTGCACCTGTGTAATGATTATACTGTCTAATCAGCTTCATGATATGCCACATTTTTCAAGTGGATGGATTATTTTAGCAAAGCAGAATTGCTCACTAACAGGGATGTAAACAAATTTGTGCACAACATTTTGTGTGTATGGAACATTTCTGGGAACTTTTATTTCAGCTTGTGGAACATGGGATCAACACTTTACATGTTGCATTTATATGGGTCGTGTCTCTGGCAACCTAGTTGAAAGCATGAATCAGCATCCTTTTTATGGATATATACAAATAAATGTCAATATCAAAACAGGTCAAACGACATGAAATACCGCTAGTTTGCTGTCTTACCAGCTTCAGTTTGAAGTGTATGCATTAGCTGTGTAGTTGGCTACCTCCTCTGAACTGTGTCCTGACGAGAGAGCACATTTTCTTTGCCAGGCGATCATTAGCATCATTAGCTCATTGTTATATATGTATCCAAAACACTGCCAGAGATGCGACCCAGTCGTTTTGTTCTGTATCTATGGACGCGACCCAGTCATTCATTCTAAATGTTCTGTTGCCATGATGGCTGGCAAAGTTCTTATCCCTTGCTTGCTAACTAGCCACAGTTGGCTAACACAGGCACGTCAAACGGTGTAGCCAGAATAACAGCAAAGTAGCTGCATTTGTATTTGTTTAAGCTGTTTTCTAGTGATTTTTTTTTTTTTTGGGGGGGGGGGGTAAATTCATAACAATTCGTTAATGATGTGCGATTTCGCCTGGCATATGCCACACTGCTCAGAAGATATAGCCAACTACTCAGCTAACACAATCCCTTCCAATTGAAGCTAGAATGACAGCAAATGCGCTGCATTTTGTGTTTTTCTATTGACATTTCTTAGTATATATCCATAAAAAATGTGTCTGATTCATGATTTCGACTGGTTGAGAAAAGCTGCCAGCCTGTCTGTCTCCTTCAGATTCCCAACACTTTCGTTACCATACATAGGGACAGCTGGAGATCGAATTTCAATGTTGCAAATGTCGGAGAGGCAGACAGCAAGGTTATTACAAATCTCTGCTGTTGAAAACCAAATGCTAGTCTAAAAGAAATGGGAGAACATGTCTAGATTATTTGTGTAGATCTAGTATATAAATAGCCTGGCTGAGTTGATGAGACAGTGGATTGCGCAGTCAAACGGAACAGAGTAAATACGTCATAGATTTAGCCGGTGGTAATTTGTGGATCACCATCCAGGATTAGACCCACCCGTTGTATAATTTGACAACAGTCATCATGAAAATATGTGTTATAATGTGTGCAGCGGAAATACTCTATGCAAAGTTATTGATTTTCATTTTTGTAATGACAACAATTGGATTTATGTCATTGCAAATCCATTGCAGTTCATGTATTTTGCATACAGTCCAACGGCTTTGTCCTTTACTTAAAATATGTGCAGGTTGCCTAGTGGTTAGAGCGTTGGGCCAGTAACCGAAAGGTTGCTAGATCGATTCCCCGATCATTTTGTCTAGTTAAATAAAGGTTAAATAAAAATAAATAAATAAAATACAAATAAATGTATCATATGTAATATATCATACCATTAGTCTACATGTCAATGAGGCCTCATAAATTATTTGTGCATAATATTCAAGTATGGATCCAGGTTCACTGAGAGTTAATAAGAAAATATTTATAACACCCGTATTGCCAGTATTACCCCTGTAATACAGTGTCATTATCCTGCTTGAAACGTTGGCTATTTCTCTGTTATCCCATTGGCTCTACCAAAGACACTGTAGATCAGATATGTGCTGATTGGACACAGTGGAATTAGGGGGCGGGACAAAGTGAGCCTGTCGCACTCACCTGAACTTCAACAAGACTGATTTGACAAGGCAGATAGGATAGTTGCACAGAAAACCGTAATTGTATTTAAATGACTGGATCATTTTGAAGATATAATGTTTCTTTGAGTGCAAAGTAACTTTGTGAAAAGGGAATAGTTCTATTCTTCTGCTCTCAGGTGCGTTTCTCTTTTTATACTTGCATTGTCCTTTTTAAGTATTTAGGCTCTACGAAACGTTCAAGATTTTATGCTTTCACGCATGAATTGACACAAGGCTGGAATCCTATGCGATGTGTAGATCATCCATAGTCTGTGAGGCTACACTATTCTTTGTAATGGTAACAATATTTTACTGAACAGTTTTTTTATATATATAATTATGACCAACGTTTGACTGTTGGTCCGCTGTGGATGTGTGTCGAATGCAGGTTAGTTTTGGACAGTCTTAATTTACATGAGTGTCATGCTGTCAGGGGCAAGGTTATTATAGTTTTGTGGTTTTATATTAGTTTTTACTTCTATTCATTTTAATATTTGTATTTGAAATCCAGTTTAGTTTCAGTTAGTTTTCAGATCCACTTTAATAGTTTTTATTTAGTTAAAGTTTTATTTAAAAAATATATATATATTTATAGTTTCAGTTTTAGTATTAGGGACAGAAATAACTCTATGCCTGGGAGGCTAGGAACCAGTTTTGTGTTTTTAGGGATGTAACTCCTTGCCACTGTCGGTCAGTAATGCATAAGGGGATGGGTCAGGTCATAGTGTAGATTAGGTTTAAAGGTAGACTCAGTGAGCTGATGAGGATGCATGAAGTAAACCGTAGAAGTGGGTCAATTTCCACAACAAGGAACGTTGAAGCGCAAAGCTAAACTATTCAACTGTTTTGGTCCCATAGCTAGCTGGGTCATTCCTACAATGCATGCGGTTCCTTATTTTTTTTGCATTCTTTCAGAAAAAGTACATATATATTTGGGCATTTTTAAATGAGGTAAAATGTCTCTATAATTTAGCCTAACGGGTGGACATTTATGAGTGGGACATGCAGACTAATAACATGAAATAATTGATAAAACTGAGTGTTTATATTTAGCTTTGCACCATTGTTTTCCCACCAAAGAAATTATGACACTTCCTGAATGTGGTGTCATTGTAGGACAGGGCTGTTTTCTTAAATGGAGAATTATAACAAACTAACGAAGGAAAGTGATATCAGTGACACAGAAAATGTAATATAAAATAATCATAAATACAATTAAAAAACGTATTATTGAGAGAGAATTTAACTAGGACTATACATTTGTATTATTTTATGGCTTATATTTCTTGTGTGGAAAAAAACATGCTACATCCACTGAAGAAAAGTGTTCAAAATGTATAAAATTCCATTTCAAGAATCATATTTTTGTGTTTTTAAGGTAAAGGACACCTGACCTTATATTTAAAGCCATTTGGAATCCACATTTTACACTAAATGAGAAGTGATATTTCCTGGGGACAGAAAAGGCAGCGCATTGTAGGAATGACCCAGCTACCATGTTGTTGCAGCGTGAAGCACACCCGTACACATGCGCAGATACTCTGTGTCACTGTCTGAGAGCAAAGTCTTGCATCATGCTCATCTCGATGGTCACCGCCTTTCAAAGTGTGTTCCATTCTGGAGATAAAAATTGTCTGACTTGCTCCAACATGTTGGTTAATGGAGTCAGACAGGTGTACCGTGGGAAGGTTTTCCCATGAGAGATGATTGACTCATGATTCAACATCATTATCACTGTTATGTGGTATGGTGACAAAACCAAAGGGTGTGCTCTAATGTGAGCTATAGGTTAGTAATATGTGTCAATGCATACCTGAGATTTCAATGTTTGCCAATTCACAAAGCCACTCCCAAAGCCGGCCCAACATTGACATTATAATGGTGCAGGTGCAAACTGACTCAGTACCAAGCTAAACATTCATGCATGTTATCTGTGTAGGTTGGGAGTTGCACAACATGTTGTGAATGTCGGTTTATTTACTGTAAATTATTAACTAGTTCTTGCTCTGCCTGTCCTTCATGTTACAGGACACATATTTCCTTTTTTATCGACACAGTAAGATCATTGTCACTCATTGAAATGGAATCCAAGGCAATCCCCATCCTGAATCCTGCAGCTTTCAACGGTTCATAGTGCATGGAAGGGCAAGCCAGACAGTGGACACCAGTGCTACCCCTTTTCGTTAACAATGCACCTGATAGGCTCTCTCCATATTTCCCCTTCTGCTTTGTAATTTACCTGAAATGCACAGAGGTACATCATCGCATAGGGCGCCAGCCAGGGTGCTTAGTTCAATGACAAACCATGTTTTCTAGGAAGTAGGCAAAGTGACATTCCTAGGTGTATTACATGTGGTGGGTGTAGTGAGTATAAGCTGCTGTCTCCCACTACCGCCCTGTAGGTGTGTAGGGAGGTGCTGGGACATTCTCTTTCACTCTGTTGCTCATACTATTATGTCCTCACGGGAGGGGCAGGCAGAAGACCTAATTATCAGCCTCTAGACTAACTGGGTGGGAGCCCTGGAATACTGTGTTAACCAACTAGAAAGCCCACTATCTGTTGTTGCCAACACCGTACTGTGTGGCCTATATTGATCCACATGTTTCTTAAGCTGCCGTTGTTTCATTGGGTGGGGTGATATTCTGTACAGAGTGCCAGGATATATTTGGCAATAGCTTAATATTAGTGTAATTAATATATTCTGTATTAATTGTCCCAATCCAAACCCCAAGGTAATTCAGCAGCATTGTGTAGCCTGTTGACGGATCTTCAGGGTTTTGGCGGAAATAACGCAGTGTAGCCTTCAATGGAAATTCACTATCATTACTGTTCCTTTCTGTTTCTGTATGTGTAATCAAATGGTAGATGGTGATAGATGATAGATGTCAATAAAACACACAGTTATATTGCCACGGACTCACCTGAAAGAGTTGAGTAACAGTATAGACTGTTAGGTCTATGTCTGGGCAAAATGAATGAAAACAATCTGAATAGTAACTGATGGTCAAATGTAATTTGATATTTTATGTTCTAATGAAATTGCTATTAAAAAAACCTTCATGCATTTTATGTCAACACAAGTACATCTACAGTATTTTGACTACTGTAAAGCCTGGATGCCAACAGGTTGTTGGTGGCATGGCTTGACATGGGGTGATGGGATTCACACAGTGCCTCTTGATAAAGTTTATTAGGAGCTTAGGTACGTCTGTAGCCCGGATAAGAATCTTGTGCGGTTAAAGATCATACACCTCTTTGCTCCAGGTGGAGCTTAAAGTCCACAACAAGACCATGCCGTATGCCTTGACGCTCCTTTGCACTTTAAAGATATACAGCGCATTCGGAAAGTAATCAGACCCCTTGACTTTTTTGTTGTTACAGCCTTATTCTAAAATGGATTAAATATATTTTTTCCTCAGCAGTCTACACACAATATCACGTAATGTAAAAGCAAAAACTGTTTTTTTAGATAAAAAAAAAAAATGTATTAAAAATAAAAATTCTCATATCACATTTACCCTTTACTCAGTGCTTTGTTGAAGCACCTTTGGCAGAGATTGCAGCCTCGAGTCTTTTTGGGTATGACACTACAAGCTTAGCATACTTGTATTTGGGGAGTTCCTCCCATTGTTCTTTGCAGATCCTCTCAAGCTCTGTCAGGTTGGATGGGGAGCATCGCAGCACAGCTATTTTCAGGTCTCTCCAGAGATGTTCGATCGGGTTCAAGCCCGGGCTCTGGCTGGGCCACTCAAGGAAATTCAGAGACTTGTCCCAAAGCCACCCCTGCCTTGTCTTGGCTGTGTGCTTAGGGTCGTTGTCTTGTTGGAAGGTGATACTTCGCCCCAGTCTGAGGTCCTGAGTGCTCTGGAGCAGGTTTTCATCAACGATCTCGCTGTACTTTGCTCCGTTCATCTTTCCCTTGATCCTGACTAGTCTCCTAGTCCTTGCCACTGAAAAACATCCCCACAGCATGATGCTGCCACCACCATGCCAGGGATGGTGCCAGGTTTCTTCCAGACGTGACGCTTGGCATTCAGGCTAAAGAGTTACATTTTGGTTTCATCAGACCAGAGAATCTTGTTTCTCATGGTCTGAGAATCCTTTAAGTGCCTTTTGGCAAACTCCAAGTGGGCTGTCATGTGCCTTTTACTGAAGTGTGACTTCCATCTGGAACTCTGGAACAGAGAAACTCAGGAGCTCTGTCAGAGTGACCATCGGGTTCTTGGTCACCTCCCTGACCAAGGCCCTTCTCCCCCGATTGCTCAGTTTGGCTCAGGCGCACAGCTCTAGGAAGTGTCTTGGTGGTTCCATTTAAGAATGATGGAGGCCACTGTGTTCTTGGGGACCTTAAATGCTGCAGACATTTTTTGGTACCCATCCCCAGATCTGTGCCTCATCACAGTCCTGTCTCCGAGCTCTACGGACAATTCCTTCGACCTCATGGCTTGGTTTTTGCTCTTGCATGCACTGTCAACTGTGGGACCTTATATATATACAGGTGCGTGCCTTTCCAAATCATGCCCAATCAATTGCATTTACCAGAGGTGGACTCCAATCAAGTTGAAGAAACACCTCAAGGATGATCAATGGAAACAGGATGCACTTGAGCTCAATTTCGAGTCCCATAGGAAAGGATCTCAATTCTTATGTTGATAAGGTATTTCTGTTTTTTTAATTTTTTTTATTCATTTGCAAACATTTCTAAATACCTTTTTTTGCATTGTCAATATGTGGTATTGTGTGTAGATTGATGAGGAACATTTTTTACTTCATCCATTGTAGAATAAAGACTGTAATGAAACAAAATGTGGAAAAAGTCAAGGGGTCTGAATACTTCCCGAATGGCTCATAATAGCCTCTCCTTTTCTCACTGCTTGAGCTTTGGCCAGGGCATTGTCTGTGTATCCCTCTATTGGATAAGGGCACATAGATGCTAAAAAGAGAGACAGTATGCATACTATTGTCACTCCTGTACACGGATATACAGTACTGTCTTAGAGATGTCAAATAAAATGTGATTTGTTCGTAAACAACAGGTGTAGATCAACAGTGAAATGCTTACTTTACGGACCCTTACCAACAATGCAGAGAGAAAAATAGTAGAAAGATAATAACACGTGGAATAAATACACAATGAGTAACGATAGCTTGGCTATATACATGGGGTACCAGTACTGAGTCGATGTACAGGGGTACAAGGTAATTGAGGTAGATATGTACAAATAGGTAGGGATAAAGTGACTAGGCAATAGGATAGATAATAAGTGTGTGATGAGTCAAAAGAGTTGGTACAAAGGGGGGTCAATGCAGATAGTCCGGATAGGTATTTGGTTAGCTATTTAGCGGTCTTATGGCTTGGGGGTAGAAGCTGTTCAAGGTCCTGTTGGTTCCAGACTTGGTGCATCGGTACCCCATGCTGTGCGGTAGCAGAGAGAACAGTCTATGACTTAGATGACTGAAGTTTTTGACCATTTTTAGGGCCTTCCTCTGACACAGCCTGGCATAGTCCTGGATGGCAGGGAGCTCAGCCCCAGTGATGTACTGGATCGTACGCACCAGTTGCCATACCAAGTGGTGATGCAGCCAGTCAAGATGCTCTCAATGGTGCAGCTGTAGAAATTTTTGAGGATCTAAGGGCCCATGCCAAATCTTTTCAGCCTCCTGAAGGGGAAGAGGTGTTGTCGTGCCTTCTTCACGACTGTGTTGGTTGTGTTGGTGTGTGGACCATGATAATTCTTCAGTGATGTGGACACCGAGATACTTTAGTTCTCGACCCGCTCCACTACAGCCCCGTTGATGTGAATGGGGGCATGCTCCTTTGTCATGCTCACTGATCAAACTTTGTCACTGCTAAAAAAGGCCTGGCTTAAAAGCAATAGTATGAGTATATAACATTTCCTAATCTTTAACCACACAGGCTGTAATAGAGAAATGCCACAATTTACACAAGGGAAGCTCTGTAGGATGGATCATCATGATGATGTAATGATTTTTGCCTCAAGCGTTAATACTTATTTCCTTTATTTTTTCCCCCAGTTACTTTCCCATCTGGACACATCTGTGACTTCCAGCCAATTAGCAGAGGCCCCCTGAAGCCCTGGCTCCTCCCGCTGTCCCTGTGCCATGGCGAAGAGTGACACGTGGCCGGGCGGCGTTGCCATGGAATCCTTGATCAATATGGACAGCGCTGGGAGCTATGACAGTGTGGTCAGCATGAACTCTGGCTTTGTGCGTGCAGAAGCTATTTCCTCCTTTACCTAAACCACTAACCAGGAGAATAGCTGAGACTCTGATTTCACCGGTTTATGTTTTATTTTGTTTATGTGCTGCTCTGCTGCCATTGTGGTAAACATTTTGGAATTGATCTAGCTAGATGTAACATGTCAAAAAATGAAAGGGTGCCTTTCTCGTTCCCGTCTTGGATTTAATTTATTGACAATGAATTTATATGTTTATATACAGTAGTACAACTGTCTCCCAATGCTAAGAGTCAGTGGGCTAGTGGGCTTGTTCATGTTGTGGGTGAGAGATTCAGATGTTTGTTCAGAGAGGGGCCTTTGAGAGGTTCCACAGAATGAGAGAGAAATGAGAGAGAGCGACTGCTTTGAGGACCCAGTCTGTTCATTTCAGAGCTGTTCAGAGGCCCCTCACTAAAATCCACTGCAATACATTCCTCTGGCAGTGCAGTATAGGATGAAAGCTAAAAGCTAGCCGGGAGGAGTACTGAGGTCATTTCTAATTCCCTCCCTGCTGTGTGAAAGGTAAACGTAACTTTGATCCGCTCTGTGTCTACAGTCTCTCTGGGCTTCAATGTGCTGTTCAGCCTACATTAGCTGAGAGAAACAGAGAGACTGACTATTAAGGACTGAAAACCAAGCCAAAAGAGTTTGAAGGCCTTACCTAACGTTATACAAGGATATATTGTTCACAGGCATACCTCCCAGCTAGCATATTTGGCTCCTTGGAAGTTGTGGAAATGTATATTTTTAGTTTCACATTGGTTGTGGGAACGAAGCCAGACGTTTCCTGACTGGTAAAACTGAAAGTTTTTTTAAACGTTGTGAGAACAGAAGTTATAGGTTATTTGAAGGTTTATTAATAACTTCCTTAAAACTTTAATTGAATGTTTTAATAACACTGCTAACTTAAAAGCACAGATGGAAATGTATTTCCTTAATCATACAAACACATGTATTTTTTAATGTGACACGGTATCGGTGAGATTCAAACCTATAATCTTCTGTTTTCTATCCATGGAATTAATCCGCTGCGCCACCAGGATGGCGCTAGCATGCTAAGTTTTTTTTACGCATACAAGCTGTTCATTTTAGTTTACTGAAACACCCCATTTCAAAGGAAATAAGCACTCATTAAGATCAAGAGTTGCCAATTAGTGGGCATGGCCAACACACCTGAACACACTTAACATGATTGAGGATAGAGAGAGTTTTGTTGATGCTGAGAATGGAATGTAGATGTACCAGTCAAAAGTTTGGACACAACTACTCATTCCAGGCTTTTGGTTTATTTTTACTATTTTATACATTGTAGAATAATAGTGAAGACATCAAAACTATGAAATAACACATATGGAATCATGTAGTAACCAAAAATATGTTAAACAAGAGACTGCCTTGATGACAGTTTTGCACACTCTTGGCATTCTTTCAAACAGCTTCATGAGGTAGTCACCTGGAATGTATTTCAATTAACAGGTGTGCCTTGTTAAAAGTTAATTTGTGGAATTTCTTTCCTTCTTATTGCATTTGAGCCAATCAGTTGTGTTGTGACAAGGTAGGGGGTGGTATACAAAAGATATCCCTGTTTGGTAAAATAATAAGTAAATATTATGGAAAGAACAGCTCAAATAAGCAAAGAGAAACAACAGTCCATCATTACTTTAAGACATGAAGGTCAGTGAATCCGGAAAATTCAAAGAACTTTGAAAGTTTTTTCAATTACAGTCGCAAAAACCATCAAGTGCTATGATGAAACTGGCTCTTATGAGGACCGCCACAGGAAAGGAAGACCCAGAGTTACCTCTGCTACAGAGGATAAGTTCATTAGAGTTACCAGCCTCAGAAATTGCAGCCCAAATAAATGCTTCACAGAGTCCAAGTAACAGACACATCTCAATATCAACTGTTCAGAGGAGACTGCGTGAATCAGGCCTTCACGGTCGAAATGCTGCAAAGAAACCACTTCTAAAGGACACCAATAAGAAGAGACCTGCTTGTGCCAAGAAACACAAGCAATGGACATTAGACCGGTGGAAATCTGTCCTTTAGCCTGATGAGTCCAAATTTGAGATTTTTGGTTCCAACCGCCGTGTCTTTGTGAGACACAGAGTAGGTGAATGGATGATCTCTGCATGGAGGAGGAGGTGTGATGTGTGGGGGTGCTTCGCTGGTGACACTGTCATTGATTTATTTAGAATTCAAGGCACACTTAACCAGCATGGCTACCACAGCATTCTGCAGTGATACGCCATCCCATCTGGTTTGTGCTTAGTGGGACTATCATTTGTTTTTCAACAGGACAATGACCCAACACACCAGGCTGTGTAAGGGCTATTTTACCAAGAAGGAGAGCGATGAAGTGCTGCATCAGATGACCTGGCCTCCACAATCACTCGACTTCAACCCAATTGAGATGGTTTGGGATGAGTTGGACCGCAGAGTGAAGGAAAAGCAGTGCTCAGCATATGTGGGAACTCTTTCAAGACTGTTGGAAAAGCATTCCAGGTGAAGCTGGTTGAGAGAATGCCAGGCGTGTGCAAAGCTGTCATCAAGGCAAAGGGTGGGTGACTACTTTGAAAAATCTCAAATATAAAATATATTTGGATTTGTTTAGCTCTTTTTTGGTTACTACATGATTAAATTCATGTTATTTCACAATGTTGATGTCTTCACTATTATTCTACAATGTAGAAAATAGTAAAAAATAAATAAAAACCTTTGAATGAATAGGTGTGTCCAAACTTTTGACGGGTACTGTATATGTTTTAAAATAATATTTTTAGAACGTTCTTTGAACATTACTAAAGTTTTCTTGTTTTTTTATTTAAAGTTTTTTGTTAATGTTCTCGGAACAATTTGAGAACATGACTTTAAATAAATCCATGAGGAAACCTGTAGGAAAAGTTAGTCTGAAGGACTCAAATTCCCACAGAAGAACATTGGTTCTTAACCTTCTTGGAACAATTTGAGAACATTACTTTAAATAGAACCATGAGGAAACCTGTAACAAACGTTATGCTGAAATACTGAAATTCCCACAGAAGAACGTTGTTTCTTAACATTTTCTAAACTCTTTGAGAACATTCCCAACATCATACCAGTTGGAGAACGTTTCTAGAAGATTTTTACCCCCTTTTCTCCCCAATTTCGTGGTATCCAATTGTTAGTAGTTACTATCGGCTCGGGAGAGACGAAGGCCGAAAGCCATGCGTCCTCTGAAACACAACCCAACGAAGCCGTAATACACATCCAACCCGGCCAGCCGCACCAATGTGTCGGAGGAAACACAGTGCACCTGGCGACCTGGTTAGCGTGCACTGCGCCCGGCCCGCCACAGGAGTCTCTAGTGTGCGATGAGACAAGGATATCCCTACCTGCCACACCCTCCCTAACCCGGACGATGCTAGGACAATTGTGCGTCGCCCCACAAACCTCCTGGTCGCGGCCGGCTGCGACAGAGCCTGGCGCGAACCCAGAGTCTCTGGTGGCACAGCTAGCACTGCGATGCAGTGCCCTAGACCACTGCTCCACCCGGGAGGCCCATGTAACCATATTCTAACATTTAGCAAAAGTTATGTTAAAGTAATGAAATACCAATAACATATGTTTGTTTTTGTTAAGTTCCTTAAATGTGCTGAGAATGTTCCAAAACCAAGCAACTATGCTGCACCATTCCCATAATTTGTGGGAAGGTTTTATGCAAAATAACCATAGAACAACCATGCTCCCACCAAGCTCTAATAAACACATCGTTCTCAGAACATGTGCTAGCTGGGCTGGCATACAGTTCTACATACAGTAAGTTATGAAATCTTGATTAAAGGTTAGCAATTAATTGCATTGTTATTTTATTCTGAATCTGTTCGTACTCTACATTTCTAGTTTGTCTATGTTTACGGGTTTCCTATTTTTGTTGTCTTTGTGTTTGTGTCCTCTTTGTGTGTGTGTGAGGCAGAGTGATGACAGTCTGGACTACCTCTCTGTTGAGGAGCGGGCGTGCCTCATGTTTCTGGAGTCCACCATTGAGTCCCTGGAGATGGAGGAGGACAGTGGCCTGTCCAATGATGAACCAGACCCCAGCAGCCTGGCAGCCGAACATAACCACCTCTCTATGGGACAGACTAGACTGGAGGGTGAGTACGACTAAAAATAGTTTAATCAGGATTTTCCCATGCAGGACACAAAAAAAATGTGTCCAGGTTTTAGGTCAGGATTGTGCGAGCCAGTTTAGCAACCTGTGAGAATTTGATAGTAAAATAATTCCTGCTGTTTCTGCCTGTCTTCTAGATGTATCAAAACTCCAGCATGACGACTCAGGAAGAGATCGGAAGTCCTATCTGAACTGCCGAGTGCCTACACCACTTCTTCTGGCAAATGGCCTTGCCAGTATACAACTCAAAGTCACAGGGGTAACCACTCATCCCAGTGTCCCAACTGCAGCAATTGTGCCCAAAGCCCCATTAGTAGAAACCCAGCCCAGTACCCCAGGGGCAGTCACTGATCTGAAACCCCAAAAGGTAATCACTGAACCCACGGTCCCAGAAGTAGTCACAGACCCTAAAGCTCCAAAGATAGCAACTGTGCCCAAGACCTCAGAGTTGTCTTCTGACATCAAAGCTCCTGGGTTGGTCACTATCACAAAAGTTCCGGTGCTGTCCACTGAATTTAAAACCCCCAAAACAACCCTTTCATTAGCCACGTCAGATTTACCCACAGATGATTCTGTGGACAACATGCCTAAAGGAGTCTCTGTAGACAGCAAGCCTGCAAAGTGCAACACTAAGGTTCCATCTGAGCTGGATCTGAAGCTGATTCCCCCTCCCTCAGACTTTAGGGATGATGAGCTAGAGGAAGAGAGTGATCCTCCAGTGCCTGCAGAACTCAGAGGTCCTCTGACCTACAATGAGCTGGAGCAACTACGCAGGCAGGTCTCTATGAAGAGAGCTGCACCAGCCTCCCCTGGAGCCCAAGAGGCACCACCTTCTAAACCCTGTGTTGATCTGCCTGTCAGTACCCAAGCACTACCCTCCCCCTCAGATGTCCTACCCACCCCTATTCCTGAGGCCCTGGAACCAAAGAGCCGACCTGCTGTGGCCCCTAAGCCCAAGAGGCTTCCCTCCAACATTATCCTGAAGTCTCACAAGTTAGACAGTCACCCAAGCCCCTCGCCCATTGACAGGTCAATGATTGACCCCCAGAAGGTGCGCAGGGAGGCCCTACGGAAGCTTGGGCTCCTGAAGACTGAGGATGGAGACTCAGGCCCTGTTGTTTCATCCAAATCCAGGAAGTCATGGGCATCCCCTCCTTCTCACAGCCTGGTTACCACCCAGACCAAAGCCCCAGCCAAAATCCCTACCCCAGCTCCAGTCCCAGCCATCACCCTTACCCCAGTTCCTGCCCCAGCACTAACTCCAGCACTAGTCCCAGCCCCAGTTTCAGCGACTATCCCAGCCCCTCCCACTACTCCAGCCCCAGTCCCAGCCCAATTCAGTGACAATGCCAAAACTCTGCCCTCACCTGCTGCACTTCCTTCACCACCCAAGCATATTCCCCCTCCCATAGGGGTCAAATCAGCGACTCTGGAGCGCTCCGGCAAGGGCCTGAGCAGCTACATGGCCAGTAATGCCTCCCTCAGGGCCAACCAAGGTCCCAAAGTCGCACTGTCCCCTGGCAACCTGCGCAACTCTAGACCCCGCCCTGCCTCCCTAGGAACTGGGAAAGACTTTGTGAATGTTCAGGGTGAGGCCTCCCACCCCCAGCCAGTTCATGGGGAGTCCCATAACAAGCTGCCCCGCTCCCATGGCATCAGTGTGCTCATCTGCCCCAACAGCAAGAGTGGAGAGGACCGACGGGAGGCCCTGAAGAAGCTAGGACTACTGGGGGACTGAGGGCATGAAGAGGAGCAATGGAACTGCACCATTACAGAATCAATATGAGGGGTGAGGTCTGAGGAGGATGTTCTTAATATGGATTCCGTACAACTAAACCATCCTCTAGTCTTTGGTCACGGGGACACTTACATTTATGGGAAGATTATTCTCCCCATAAAAATGCCTTCTTTGAAGCAATATGCAAGGAGCACTATTTGATTGATGGAGAATTACTTGGCTCTACAGACAGCTACAGTATATATTCATAGAGGGCAGTGTCTTTTTGCCTTACTGCACAGAAATGCCGTATGTACCCGAAGACTGCCTTTTAATGAATATCATGATTACAATATACTACTATGAGATAATACACTAACTACAGTATGCAGTACAGTAGGTAAATGAAAGGCTGTTTGTAAACCTCATTTGACATATTCAGTAATTTTCTAAATAAAATATAATAACTCCACGAGGGATGTTGGAATGAAATTGTATGGCATCCTCTACACAATCTGTTTTCTAAAATGGGGAATAGACATGATGTTATTGTTACAGTTAAGGATGTGCCTTTATAACTTCTCTTTTCACGTAACCTTTGACAAGAATACTATCGTTTTAACCTCCTAAAGTTCCTCCCCTCAAAGTTATTGTTTTTTGGGGGGACCATGGCAACCAGTAAAAATGTTTTTGCTGAGTTGCAATTTGAATCTGACTCAATTAAAGGTGTCTAAAGACTTTGTTTGATGGAGTGATTGGCAGTTGTCAAGGAACCAAATTAAAAGGTCGAAAAATGTACTACTACATAGCGTACAGTATGTAGATAGAAGCTTCAGTCAGTCAGTGGCCAGTCAGGGATAGGAATCTGAAACATGGTTTTAGGTGTGATGCACATCACAACCCAACCCAGGTCTGTCAGTGGTGAGATGATTGAAATACTGTTTTTATAGTTGAGAGAGCGACTTCCTGATTGTTCCTAAGATTGTATCACCTCCTAAAATTCTACCAGTTTGGGTTCATGTAGTTACTATTCATTGTATGTCAAAATTCATCACTCTCAAACTGTTAGCGTAGCATTTAGAATTGAAAGAGAAGGGAAAGGGGATGCCTAGTCAGTTGCGTAACTGAATGCATTCAACCGAAATGTGTCTTCCGCCTTTAACCCAACCCCAGAAGTGGCTCATTAAGTGTTACCCGTGGCAGGACTTTTTAAACCATGTCAACGTTTTGTTTTGTAAATAGAGAATAAACCTTGAAACTATCTTCATATGAACTCTTAAATTCATGCAACACTTTTAACATGATGAGTATGGTGTAGTGCTTTATAATATGAAATGGTTGGTCCAATGGATTTTGTTGTGAAAACAAAAGGTAAATCGCAGGTTACAGGTAGAATAACACATTGTTGATACAGTATGTGCCCTTCGAAGCAGAAGGATGTTATGTTATTTATCTGTCAGCTGCATTGGGCTCTGCCTACATATGACATTATGGTTTGTCATGTTTGCACGTACACTGTCAACAAATCGGTATTACAGCTGCAGTGTCAGTAGTTTCATCTGATGTGACAAAAAACTGGAGGAACCTTTCATTAACTCATATCAACCATTAACTCATATCAACTCATGTCAACCATTAACTCATATCAACCATTAACTCATATCAACTCATATCAACCATTAACTCATATCAACCATTAACACATATCAACCATTAACTCATATCAACTCATATCAACCATTAACTCATATCAACTCATATCAACCATTAACTCATATCAACCATTAACTCATATCAACTCATATCAACCATTAACTCATATCAACTCATATCAACCATTAACTCATATCAACCATTAACTCATATCAACTCATGTCAACCATTAACTCATATCAACCATTAACTCATATCAACTCATGTCAACCCTTAACTCATATCAACTATTAACTCATATCAACTCATATCAACCATTAACTCATATCAACTCATGTCAACCATTAACTCATATCAACTCATATCAACCATTAACTCATATCAACTCATATCAACCATTAACTCATATCAGCCATTAACTAATATCAACTCATATCAACCATTAACTCATATCAACCAGTTACTCATATCAACTCATGTCAACCATTAACTCATATCAACCATTAACTAATATCAACTCATATCAACCATTAACTCATATCAACCATTAACTCATATCAACTTATGTCAACCATTAACTTATATCAACTCATACCAACCATTAACTCATATCAACCATTAACTCATATCAACTTATGTCAACCATTAACTCATATCAACTCATACCAACCATTAACTCATATCAACCATTAACTCATATTTTAAACATGGTTTACACACCCTTGTTAATAAGGGATACAAAATATATCTGCTCACCATAGCATTTTGACCATGAGAATTAGGGCTGGATTCAATCTGTAACACAGAAGTATCGCAGAAGATCCATGTTATAGCACGATTTAAATGTAAAGGCATTGTTCGCAGAGACTGCATTCACAGTAAATACTGCATATGTCATCTCAATCGGAAATTACCTTTACATTTTAATGCCGATTTTCTGCGATACGTATCGGATCCAGCCCTGAATGAAGTTCTACAGCATTGGATACAATCTCAGTACAATTTTGGATTAAATTGATGCCAGAAGGATTTTCTTGTCTATTTCCATCCCAATTTCAAGGGTCAGTCAGAAAGACCAGAACCCAAACACAGTACAGAAAATAATACCTGACACATGTTATGGATTGGTTTTAAGAAATGGTTATTGTCTGAGATGTACTCAAACATCTTTAAGGCAAAGGGATACCTTAAGACATCAAATAATATTAGAAATTAAACTCAATTACAGTATGTTTATTTTGATAAGTGTTTTCATTTCACCTCTGTACATACTCTTTATTTTTTGACTTATTTTTTTTTTTTTTTGACAGTTGATAAAGTTACATGTACGTGTGCATCTTCATCTTTATGGGTTGAACACAGTGAATGAGCATTTTAAAGAACAAACGAGAGCTACAAGAAATGTAAGAACACCAATTCCATTCATTTAAAAAGACAATACAAAATCCAGACATTTTTACATGAGAAATAACAATTTTCAAGTGCAAATACCATTATCAACTCTATGATACATCATAGCAAACGCATGTTTTAAAAAAAAAATGCTACAAAACAGAAACATCTGACGTGTTCAGGTTGCAGGAACAGACGGAGGAAGATGAAAGAGGGAGGGAATGGTGAGTTGGGGTAGGTGGGAGCAGTGAGCGCTATTGACATCGAAATGCTTCAGAGAAAAAAAACTGGATGATATAAATAGTAATGGCAACTTAAGACAACCATAAATGTAGCTAGGCTTCTTTTTGGAAACATTCAACGGGATACAGATATGGCATTATGTGTGACTTGTATTAAACAGTTCCTCTGGTCTGCAAGGCTAGACTACTCTTGTCTTACAATTTAGCAATGTGGTCAAAATCCCTTTCCCTTATCCAGAAGCACATGTACACTATCTAAAGGTTGTGCACAGTAGCGTGTACTGTTTCCACGGTTTATTTTCTCTTTTATATACAACAAAAACTGAAAAACAACAAACCATCAGAGTTTTGCAAGGGAAATCCATATGATGTTTATGAGCAGTCATATTTATTTGTCTTCAATGAGGGTTTGAGAGTGTTGAGGGGATTACTTGTTATCATTGTCATTAGCTTTTACATTGACAATGCAATTGTTAGCATTAATTCAATTGCAATATTACTGTATTGATCAACTATATTGGTATTTCAACATTATTGTAGTGGGATGCTGAACTTTATTCACAACCCTAATGTCAGTCACAATTTTGTTTTAAGAAATCCAAGAATATGTTCTCAATATGTGTTGGCAGATTAAAACATTGTTTTTTAGTATTTCTCTGGACACAATGGAGACTTAATTCATTGCACTTATACAACAAAGGTAGGATGACAGGCTCTAGATCTAGTGCACAAGATAATAACTTGGCCTGCCGTGCGGACAGTCTTTGGAAGAGCTGGTCGTATTGGGACAGAATCTGACATGGGCGTTTGGGAAGGAAGGGGACTGGGGTGGGGTACTTGGATTAGGGAGAGGGTGAAGAGGACATGGGTGGGAAATAGTTTGGGGTCCTGCTCAAGATAATTAGGATTAAAAGGATTCAATCCCCGTCTAATTTATTTTCATTATTTACAAGATTGAAAGAAAAATTCAATAAAACGGGTTGGTAGGCCATGGATGAAGAGACAAATGTGATGTGACTATCATTTACATGAGGACAGGTGGTAGAATTATATTTATACTTCTGATGCATCTCTCTCAACTTTATTTTATATTAAAGCAGGGGTGTCAAACATACGGCCCGTGAGGAGGTCCAATGAGGCCCGCGGGTGGTTTGAGTAAAACAATAAAAACTTGAAAGTTAAAACGATTTCAAAATTCCCAAACCGATTGACAGCAAGGAAATATTTTTTAAAATTCAGTGCGGCCCTCCGGACCTTGTTGAAGACTGACGGCGGCCCTCGGAGCAAATTGAGTTTGACACCCCTGTATTAAAGCAATGGACTATTAGTGTGATGCGAGGTCAGAAAACACCAGAAAAGGGACTTGAGATTGAAGAATTAAAGTGACCTTTTTAAAAGAAGCAGCAAATGTATGTCCCTCAAAGACATTTCTCTGTGTCTCTCTCACAGAGTCGTGTCCCTCAAAGACATTTCTCTGTGTCTCTCTCACAGAGTCGTGTCCCTCAAAGACATTTCTCTGTCTCTCTCTCACAGAGTCGTGTCCCTCAAAGACATTTCTCTGTCTCTCTCTCACAGAGTCGTGTCCAACAAAGACATTGTATCACAGAGGCGTGTCCCTTAATTAAGATGTCTCTCTGTCTCTCCCTCACCAGTCATGGTCCACAGAGACATAGAGACATTTCTCTGTCTCTCTCCTGTGGCTTTCACAAATCTAGTTTTCTATTTATTTTCCAAAATGTCCATCACGTTCTGGAAAAAATGATAAACTACCTTGTATACGCTTTGTTAAGTTAACTTGGATATAGAATAACAGAAAATGTCTGAACATAGGTAACAGACAGTTATACAATCTGGACAGAAGAGATAAACATAGAATAACTGTTTTAACAGTAATACCTTAACAAGAAGTTGCTCTAAGAGCTCAAATATAGTAAGGCTTTGAATGTTGTGGAATGTAACTATGACAGGAAACTGACAGGTCCTTCTCCTTGAGGATTGTTCATGGAGGATATAGATCTACAAAAGGTTATACATTTATCGAAACAGACTCGTCCTGGAATGGATTGAGCTGAAGCTGGAACTCAAGTGAAAGACTATTTATTAAAGCACATTTACGATAACTCAGTTCCAGCTCTAAACACACGTGACAAACATATTACCCTTGTGATATCCTTCTTCTTGTCTGACATAAATGCCACTACCGTTGTCCATTTTGTCAACACAGACTTAACATGCGTCATCTGAAATACGCACACATCCTTCGCATTGGGGATTGCTGTGAAAATGACATACAAGGTCATATATGCTAATAGAAACAGCAAAAAAAACTAAGACACCAACATATTGTAGTGGTGATAAATATTCAGAAAGAAGAGATGAGAAAGACAGCCTGTACTGTACTTTGACTCAAGTTGGTTGACTTCATGGACTGCATGGTTTTGGAGGAAATGAAATGGCTTAAAACCAAACAGATGAAGAAGATCAACATGTGGGACTGCATAGTGAAGTGTGTCGTCAAAGCCTCTACAGTATGAAAAAATAGAAGAAAAAAATAGTTATTTTGGTCAACTTGTTTAAAGTCCTGTGAGAGTTCTGTGTTTGGCCTGTAAGAGGGGGCGGGATCTGGTGCTTTAGGGGGCGGGCTTGGTGTGGCAACTACTTATATGGACGCAAGAAGCCGGAGACTTTGCTGCTTATGAGGCGTATGAACGAGCGCGGCAGCATCTCGTTGGACTCCCGAGTGGTGTACTTGAAGTAGTTGTTTGGGTGGGCCAGCACGTCGAAGAGAGTTTTAATCAGCTTTTTATCCTGTTGGAAAGAAGACAACAACACAGCACACTTATACAATTATATGACAAGTATACAATTATTTATTCAGGAAACACCTGACTTAAACATGAACATGACCCACTAAGGGATGTAATAGTATGTATCTTAGCAGCAGGCACTAACCTTTAGGATTTCTTGATGGTTTTCAGAGGCATAGAGTCTTCCGTCCCTGACAATGTCCTCTACAAGCTGTTCATAATCCTCTGTAAATACACAAAACAACATGTTAAATTAAACACCAAACATCTCAGAATTCGAGGACTTACCCACTCTGTTTTATCATTGAGAGTTCATGTGATGGGTGAGAGTTTACCATCGTAGGTGACATAGGGGATCTGGAAGCCTCGGGCACTGTTAGCCTCGTTGGACTTGAAGTTGATCCAGAGTCTGCGGGAGCGGGCGGTGAAGGCAATGGGTCGCTCGTACGTCTGACATGTCTCATAGGTGGTGATGGACGTGGCCGACCCTGGAAGAACGAACATAAAAAACGGAAGATTGACTCTTAATACTCTTAACTTGGCATATTGGATTGGATTGGCGCCGACAGAGATGGCCGCCTCGCTTCGTGTTCCTAGGAAACTATGCAGTTTTTTGTTTTTTTACGTGTTATTTCTTACATTAGTACCCCAGGTCATCTTAGGTTTCATTACATACAGTCGAGAAGAACTACTGAATATAAGATCAGCGTCAACTCACCATCAGTACAACCAAGAATATGATTTTCGCGAAGCGGATTCTGTGTTCTGCCTTTCAACCAGGACAACGGAATGGATCCCAGCCGGCGACCCAAAAAAACGACTCCGTAAAAGGGGGAAACGAGGCGGTCTTCTGGTCAGACTCCGGAGACGGGCACATCGTGCACCACTACCTAGCATTCTTCTCGCCAATGTCCAGTCTCTTGACAACAAGGTGGATGAAATCCGAGCAAGGGTAGCATTCCAGAGGGACATCAGAGACTGTAACGTTCTTTGCTTCACGGAAACATGGCTCACTGTAGAGACGCTATCGGAGGCGGTGCAGCCAGCGGGTTTCTCCACGCATCGCGCCGACAGAAACAAACATCTTTCTGGTAAGAAGAGGGGCGGGGGCGTATGCCTTATAGCTAACGAGACATGGTGTGATCACAGAAACATACAGGAACTCAAGTCCTTCTGTTCACCTGATTTAGAATTCCTCACAATCAAATGGCAACCGCATTATCTACCAAGAGAATTCTCTTCAATTATAATCACAGCCGTATATATTCCCCCCCAAGCAGACACATCGATGGCTCTGAACAAACTTTATTTGACTCTTTGCAAACTGGAATCCATACATCCTGAGGCTGCATTCATTATAGCTGGGGATTTTAACAAGGCTAGTCTGAAAACAAGACTCCCTAAATTGTATCAGCATATCGATTGCGCAACCAGGGCTGGAAAAACCTTGGATCATTGTTATTCTAACTTCCGCGACGCATATAAGGCCCTGCCCCGCCCTCCTTTCGGAAAAGCTGACCATGACTCCATTTTGCTGATCCCTGCCTACAGACAGAAACTAAAACAAGAAGCTCCCACGCTGAGGTCTGTCCAACGCTGGTCCGACCAAGCTGATTCCACACTCCAAGACTGCTTCCATCACGTGGACTGGGATATGTTTCGTATTGCGTCAGATAACAACATTGACGAATACGCTGATTCGGTGTGCGAGTTCATTAGAACGTGCGTTGAAGATGTCGTTCCCATAGCAACGATTAAAACATTCCCTAACCAGAAACCGTGGATTGATGGCAGCATTCGCGTGAAACTGAAAGCGCGAACCACTGCTTTTAATCAGGGCAAGGTGACTGGTAACATGACCGAATACAAACAGTGCAGCTATTCCCTCCGCAAGGCTATCAAACAAGCTAAGCGTCAGTATAGAGACAAAGTAGAATCTCAATTCAACGACACAAGAGGTATGTGGCAGGGTCTACAGTCAATCACGGACTACAAGAAGAAAACCAGCCCAGTCACGGACCAGGATGTCTTGCTCCCAGGCAGACTAAATAACTTTTTTGCCCGCTTTGAGGACAATACAGTGCCACTGACACGGCCTGCAACGAAAACATGCGGACTCTCCTTCACTGCAGCCGAGGTGAGTAAAACATTTAAACGTGTTAACCCTCGCAAGGCTGCAGGCCCAGACGGCATCCCCAGCCGCGCCCTCAGAGCATGCGCAGACCAGCTGGCCGGTGTGTTTACGGACATATTCAATCAATCCCTATACCAGTCTGCTGTTCCCACATGCTTCAAGAGGGCCACCATTGTTCCTGTTCCCAAGAAAGCTAAGGTAACTGAGCTAAACGACTACCGCCCCGTAGCACTCACTTCCGTCATCATGAAGTGCTTTGAAAGACTAGTCAAGGACCATATCACCTCCACCCTACCTGACACCCTAGACCCACTCCAATTTGCTTACCGCCCAAATAGGTCCACAGACGATGCAATCTCAACCACACTGCACACTGCCCTAACCCATCTGGACAAGAGGAATACCTATATGAGAATGCTGTTCATCGACTACAGCTCGGCATTCAACACCATAGTACCCTCCAAGCTCGTCATCAAGCTCGAGACCCTGGGTCTCGACCCCGCCCTGTGCAACTGGGTACTGGACTTCCTGACGGGCCGCCCCCAGGTGGTGAGGGTAGGCAACAACATCTCCACCCCGCTGATCCTCAACACTGGGGCCCCACAAGGGTGCATTCTGAGCCCTCTCCTGTACTCCCTGTTCACCCACGACTGCGTGGCCATGCACGCCTCCAACTCAATCATCAAGTTTGCGGACGACACAACAGTGGTAGGCTTGATTACCAACAACGACGAGACGGCCTACAGGGAGGAGGTGAGGACCCTCGGAGTGTGGTGTCAGGAAAATAACCTCACACTCAACGTCAACAAAACTAAGGAGATGATTGTGGACTTCAGGAAACAGCAGAGGGAACACCCCCCTATCCACATCGATGGAACAGTAGTGGAGAGGGCAGTAAGTTTTAAGTTCCTCGGCATACACATCACAGACAAACTGAATTGGTCCACTCACACAGACAGCATCGTGAAGAAGGCGCAGCAGCGCCTCTTCAACCTCAGGAGGCTGAAGAAATTCGGCTTGTAACCAAAAGCACTCACAAACTTCTACAGATGCACAATCGAGAGCATCCTGGCGGGCTGTATCACCGCCTGGTACGGCAACTGCTCCGCCCACAACCGTAAGGCTCTCCAGAGGGTAGTGAGGTCTGCACAACGCATCACCGGGGGCAAACTACCTGCCCTACCCCACCCGATGTTACAGGAAGGCCATAAAGATCATCAAGGACAACAACCACCCGAGCCACTGCCTGTCCACCCCGCTATCATCCAGAAGGCGAGGTCAGTACAGGTGCATCAAAGCTGGGACCGAGAGACTGAAAAACAGCTTCTATCTCAAGGCCATCAGACTGTTAAACAGCCATCACTAACATTGAGTGGCTGCTGCCAACACACTGACTCAACTCCAGCCACTTTAATAATGGGAATTGATGGGAAATATGTAAAATATATCACTAGCCACTTTAAACAATGCTACCTAATACAATGTTTACATACCCTCCATTATTCATCTCATATGTATACGTATATACTGTACTCTATATCATCTACTGCATCCTTATGTAATACATGTATCACTGGCCACTTTAACTATGCCACTTTGTTTACATACTCATCTCATATGTATATACTGTACTCGATACCATCTACTGTATCTTTTGCCTATGCTGCTCTGTACCATCACTCATCCATATATCTTTATGTACATATTCTTTATCCCCTTACACTGTGTATAAGACAGTAGTTTTGGAATTGTTAGTTAGATTACTTGTTGGTTATTACTGCATTGTCGGAACTAGAAGCACAAGCATTTCGCTACACTCGCATTAACATCTGCTAACCATGTGTATGTGACAAAAATACATTTTATTTGATTGATTTGATTTGGATTGATATTATGGTTGTGGAACACCACACTGCTTAGAGAGGAGGCTGGTGTGGGGAGGAAGGCTCATAATAATGGCTGGATGAAATGGAATGGTATCAAACACATGAGCTGGGATATATGAGAGTTCTCACAGTTCTTCCTCATAACCAGTACGTCTCCACACTCGTCCTCTGAGGGCAGGAAGATCTCAGGCACCACGATGAGGATCTTGCGCTTGCTGGGCGGGTTGATGTTCCAGATGCATTCCACGTTAGCTGGGTAGTTCCCGGGGTAGTTGGGAGACTCAATGTAACCTGTAAACTCGCCCATCTCTCCTCCGCATTCCCGGTCTAAAATACACATACATACACACACAAGAATACACATTATTAGTGAGTCCATCTGAAGCTTTGGAAAGAGAGACAATATCTAAAAATAAAAAATAAAAAAAAGATGTTCATTTGGCTGGATAAATTAAACATTTTTCAATTAGTCATGTGGGGATTTTGGATACAATTGGATAATTTATGCATCCTGTATTTTGAATTTGATATTCTGAGAAAAGGCCTTTTGAAAGTCCAAAAGTAAAATATTTTCCCTTTGAAAATGCTTCCTATATACAGATAGCAGGTTTATACAATCAGGCCCTTACTCTTGCACTGAGAGACACTGGTGGCCCCATCAAAGTCTGTAGTGGTGTTGCCAGGACAGGTAATGCAGTAGTTCTGTCTGAACTCTGTCTGGTAGCTGCCCAGAGGGCAACGAATACAGCGGTGCACCGTAGTGTTGTAGTAGTGGCCAGGGGAGCACTGAACTGCAGAAAGGAGAGGGATGACACATACACACATTTACAAACCAGATCTGAGATGAAATATTGAACTGATCGCACAGATGTGTGGATCTCTCTTTTCGTGATGTGTGTTTTGTCCTACATTTTTTATTTGAATCCCGCGTCCCCACAGAAGGCCTTTTGCCTCTTGGTATGTCATCATAGTACATAAAACTTTGTCCTTAATTGACTTGCCTCGTTAAAGGTTAAATAAAATAGAAATAATATGATGTAACTGGTTGGATAAACCACTGACCTTTAACCTCACAGTCATGGAAGGAGCTGGCCCCCTCCCGCTTGGTGCTCAGCCCCCCTCCGCAGGGGAAGCACAGGGTCCGTCCCAGGTCTGGCTGATAGGAGCCATACGGGCATGGCTGGCATGGCTTAAACCCATCACTGGAATAGTACCCAGTGGGGCACTGACCTTGATGTAGACAACAGTGACAATAGACACTTTCAGACAGCTAGAGATGTACAGTACACTGTGCTACACTCCCCCATAGGCTATTGCACAACGTTTGCTCATGCAGACATACGAATGGAGATTAGCGCGCTCTGCCATCAGGGGTGTGTATGTACCTGCGCAGGAGGAGATGTTGCGTGCCCCGGCAGGTCCATGCCCGTCACTTCCAGGGCACAGGTCACAGGCCAGCTGCCCCTCCCTCTCCTGGAAGGTGCCAGGTGGGCACTGGACGCAGCGCTCCTGTTCCCCGTGGTAGTATGATCCCGGCAAACATCTGACTGAGAGAATAGCCATAGGGGCTCTGGTGAGAGAGCTATACAGTCCAGTACACACACTGATACCAAAAACTCTTCTTAGCTCCAAACTAACTAGCACAACACATCTCTGGAGATGATTTGTGTATTCAGTATATAAGACTTTAAAACTACATAAATACATAAGATGTAAGTTGATGGTTTGTGTCATGACATTGCCTTGACTGTTTATAACATCTGTTATATTAGCATTATAACAGTTTCAGGCAGAGTCTATTGGTGGTAACTAGTGACAGAGAAAGATGGCTGCATTACTGGTCTTACCACAGTGTCCGCTATCCTTCTCACGGCCTGGTCCACAGTTCTCATGGCTTGTGGCGACCTGGGGCAGCTTCTGGGCCACCTCGTACTCCAGCCCAGCCACGCGGATCAGGAAACGGTCCTGGTTGATCGACTTCTTCAGGGCCTTGATATACGTCTTCACCTGCTTCTCCATGCGCTGGCGCAGGCAACTCAGGTTACAGCTCCCTATTTGGGAGAAGGGGCAGTACAGGGAAATATTATCTGTAACTGTGCGACCTGATCAATCAATTAAAATGTATTTATCAAGCCTTTTTGGCATCAAGTGCTTAACCTGGCCCAGACCCACAAAGAGCAAGCCGCAGCATGGTGGCAAGTAGGTATATCAAAGAGGACATCTTGTAAATCCCAGTAATTGTGTCCAGACTGACTGACCTGTGGTGTCCCCTGGCTTGACTTCTGCCTCCAACTCAAGGGTGATGCGTGTCACTTCCTTATTGGTGGGGTTGCGGGCACGGCGCCCTTTGGACTTCTTGGTGGAGTCACATTTGAGGTTGACAAACGTCACCAGGCAGTTATTGCAGGGCTGTCCACCTCCTAGAGGCATAAACAGTACCTTGTGTCAGGAATGTTTAGGTCTTTCATGGGTTAGTTAGGGGAGGCAGCACTGGTTTGGGAACAACAGCAAATTAGACAGATTATTGGCTTCAAGATACAATCACAAGACACAAGACACAATCACAGTGACAGTTGTACACTATGTAGTGTACATAACAGCCCACAAACCCCCAAATGTGCTGCTTGATATGCACATACTGAATATGAGACATACAGAGAAAAATAATGCAGGTCTTTTTGTAAGGCCATCATTACCAAGGTCTGGCATGTAGGCCGGATGTGGCCCCTCACCTGGCCCCAGCGCTCGGCCCCTGTCCTCGGCCCGGCCCGTCAGCTTGGGGTGCAGGTGGCACTTGGCATCTTTGATCTTGAAAGAGGCAGTCTGCTTCACTGGAGGTGCGCCTGTCTCTATAGGTAAACAGAACAGTGTAGGTGGATGGGTGTAAAGAAGGATTCCACTAGAACAGAACCATTCAGTCCATGAAACAGTGGCAAAGATGGGAACAATATACAAATACATTCATGCTGACTACAACCCTAACCTTAACTCCAGATGTAACCCTATCCCTAACCTTAACTCCAGATGTAACCCTATCCCTAACCTTAACTCCAGATGTAACCCTATCCCTAACTCCAGATGTAACCCTATCCCTAACCTTAACTCCAGATGTAACCCTATCCCTAACCTTAACTCCAGATGTAACCCTATCCCTAACCTTAACTCCAGATGTAACCCTATCCCTAACCTTAACTCCAGATGTAACCCTATCCCTAACTCCAGATGTAACCCTATCCCTAACTCCAGATGTAACCCTATCCCTACCTCCAGATGTAACCCTAATCCTAACTCCAGATGTAACCCTATCCCTAACTCCAGATGTAACCCTATCCCTAACTCCAGATGTAACCCTATCCCTAACCTTATCTCCAGATGTAACCCTATCCCTAACTCCAGATGTAACCCTATCCCTAACCTTAACTCCAGATGTAACCCTATCCCTAACTCCAGATGTAACCCTAATCCTAACTCCAGATATAACCCTATCCCTAACTCCAGATGTAACCCTAATCCTAACTCCAGATGTAACCCTATCCCTAACTCCAGATGTAACCCTATCCCTAACTCCAGATGTAACCCTATCCCTAACCTTATCTCCAGATGTAACCCTATCCCTAACTCCAGATGTAACCCTATCCCTAACTCCAGATGTAACCCTGTCCCTAACTCCAGATGTAACCCTAATCCTAACTCCAGATGTAACCCTAATCCTAACTCCAGATATAACCCTATCCCTAACTCCAGATGTAACCCTAATCCTAACTCCAGATGTAACCCTATCCCTAACTCCAGATGTAACCCTATCCCTAACTCCAGATGTAACCCTAATCCTAACTCCAGATGTAACCCTAATCCTAACTCCAGATATAACCCTATCCCTAACTCCAGATGTAACCCTAATCCTAACTCCAGATGTAACCCTATCCCTAACTCCAGATGTAACCCTATCCCTAACTCCAGATGTAACCCTATCCCTAACTCCAGATGTAACCCTATCCCTAACTCCAGGTGTAACCCTAATCCTAACTCCAGATGTAACACTATCCCTAACTCCAGATATAACCCTAACCCTAACTCCAGATGTAACCCTAACCCTAACTCCAGATATAACCCTAACCCTAACTCCAGATGTAACACTAACCCTAACTCCAGATATAACACTATCCCTAACTCCAGATGTAACCCTATCCCTAACCCTAGTTCCAGCCACAACCTTCTACCAAAGTCCTAAGAATGAATCTGAATCTGTGGGACACTGTACCTATGCAGCTCTGACTGCTGCTTGTGTTCAGTCTGGCTGGGGTTTTGCCTCGAAGGATGGGGATGCCACAGCTCATTGTATAGCTGCTGTCAGATTCTGCAAAGGATGAAACATATTGTTACAGCTTCAGTCAGAAGTCATTCAAATCAATAATACCATATCACGTTAAGAGAATAAGAGCTGCAGCAATGTGAATGGACTTGGTTATTGTATGTGGATGTCACTACCTGCCAGATAGTGAGCCTTGGAGGCACAGGTGAGGGAGCAGCTCTCTTTCTTTCCCGTTTTACTGCAGGTCAGAGTGGTCTTGGGAGCTAGGCCAGGCAGACATTTCACCAGCTCTGGATGAACATAAAAACAACATCACACAATCATACACTACTCTTTAAAGGTGCAATATGCAGAAATTGCTCAGCCATTTCTTGGTTGCTAAAATTATAATAGTTTGCTTAATTTCAGTTTATGTGACAAAACAAGCATAGTGCAGAGAATCATTGTACCATCTAAACCGCTGTGAAATATATTTTCAATAACCAAAAATGTTGTATTTTCAGCGGATTGAAGCTGGTGTACCAAACCAAAAGTAAAAGATGCAAAAACAAAAAGTTAGAACAGGAATCATATAGCATGCACAGAACAGATCTACTGCTTCTTAGACTTGCTTTCAATGAGAATGACAGATCTATAACTCATATTTCTATGTGAATAGAAAATGACACAATACAGCCTTAATTACAGGGATAGGGTTACATCTGGAGTTAGGGTTAGAGATAGGGTTACATCTGGAGTTAGGGACAGGATTACATCTGGAGTTAGGGTTAGGGATAGGGTTATATCTGGAGTTAGGGTTACATCTGGAGTTAGGGTTACATATTTTTATTTTTTTATTAATTTTTTTATTTTATATTTTTTTTACCTTTATTTAACCAGGCAAGTCAGTTAAGAACAAATTCTTATTTTCAATGACGGCCTAGGAACAGTGGGTTAACTGCCTGTTCAGGGGCAGAACGACAGATTTGTACCTTGTCGGCTCGGGGGTTTGAACTTGCAACCTTCCGGTTACTAGTCCAACGCTCTAACCAATAAACGTCTCCCTATCCACCGGATGTGTACCAAACTCACTAAAAGTGGCAGTAATAAAGCCTCCCTTGAAAAAGCCAAACCTTGACCCAGAAAATATAAAAAACTATCGGCCTATATCGAATCTCCCATTCCTCTCAATTTTTTTTGAAAAAGCTGTTGCACAGCAACTCACTGCCTTCCTGAAGACAAACAATGTAGTATACGAAACGCTTCAATCTGGTTTTAGACCCCATCATAGCACTGAGACTGCACTTGAGAAGGTGGTAAATTACCTTTTAATGGCGTCAGGCCAAGGCTCTGCATCTGTCCTCGTGCTCCTAGACCTTAGTGCTGCTTTTGATACCATCGATCACCACATTCTTTTGGAGAGATTGGAAACCAAATTGGTCTACACAGACAAGTTCAGGCCTGGCTTAGATCTTATCTGTCGGAAAGATATCAGTTTGTCTCTGTGGATGGTTTGTCCTCTGACAAATCAACTGTAAATGTTGGTGTTCCTCAAGGTTCCATTTTAGGACCACTATTGTTTTCACTATATATTTTACCTCTTGGTCACAATATTAACTTTTACTGCATTTCCAGATGATACACATCTGTACATTTCGATGAAACATGGTAAAGCCCCCAAATTGCCATCCCTGGAAGCCTGTGTTTCAGACATAAGGAAGTGGATGGCGGCAAATGTTTTACTTTTAAACTCGGACAAAACAGAGATGCTAGTTCTAGGTCCCAAGAAACAAAGAGATCTTCTGTCGGATCGAACAATTAATCTTGATGGTTATACAGTAATCTCAAATAAAACTGTGAAGGACCTCAGCGTTACTCTGGAACCTGATCTCTCTTTTGACGAACATACCAAGACTGTTTCAAGAACAGCTTTTTTCCATTCACGTAACATTACAAAAATCTGAAACTTTCTGTCCAAAAATGATAAAGAAAAATCTATTCATGCATTTGTCGCTTCTAGATTAGACTACTGCAATGCTCTACTTTCCGGCTACCCGGATAATGCACTAAATAAACTTCAGTTAGTGCTAAACACGGAAGTTAGAATCTTGACTAGAGACAAAATATGTGATGATATTACTCCAGTGCTAGCCTCTCTACACTGGCTTCATGTTAAGGCAAGGGCTGATTTCAAGGTTCAACTGCTACCCTACAAAGCATTATATGGGCTTGCTCCTACCTATCTTTCCAATTTGGTCCTGCCATATATTTGTTTTTATTTAACCTTTATTGAACTAGGCAAGTCAGTTAAGAACAAATTCTTATTTACAATGACTGCCTTGTTCAGGGGCAGTACGACAGATTTTTACCTTGTCAGCTTGAGGATTTGATCCAGCAGTCTTTCGGGTTTCTGGCCTAACGCTCTAACCACTAGGCTATGGTCACAAGATGCAGGCCTCCATTTTGTCCCTAGAATTTCTAAGCAAACAGCTGGAGGCAGGGCTTTCTCCTATAGAGCTCCATTCTTATGGAATGGTCTGCCTATCCATGTGAGAGAAGCAGACTTGGTCTCAAAACCTTTAAGTCTTTATTGAAGACTCATCTCTTCAGTAGGTCCTATGATTGAGTGTAGTCTGGCCCAGGGCTGTGAAGATGAATGGAAAGGCACTGGAGCAATGAACCACCCTTGCTGTCTCTGCCTGGCCGGTTCCCCTCTCTCCACTGGGATTCTCTGCCTCTAACCCTATTACGGGGGCAGAGTCACTGGCTTACTGGTGCTCTTCCATGCCGTCCCTAGGAACGGTGCGTCACTTGAGTGGGCTGAGTCACTAACTTGATCTTCCTGTCCGGTTTGGCGCCCCCTTCGGGTTCATGCCGTGGGGAGATCTTCGTGGGCAATACTCAACCTTGTCTCAGTTTTTGGCTGTAAGTTGGTGGTTGAAGATATCCCTCTAGTGGTGTGGGGGCTGTGCATTGGCAAAGTGGGTGGATGACTCCTGGTGACTCCTGTACCTGGCCTGATGACTCCTTGCGGTCCCCAGTCCACCTGGTCATGCTGCTGCTCCAGTTTCAACTGTTCTGCTTGCGGCTATGGAACCCTGACCTGTTCACCAGACGTGCTACCTTGTCCCGGACCTGCTGTTTTCGACTCTCTCTCTCTACCACACCTGCTGTCTCTAACTCTGAATGATCGGCTATGAAAAGCCAACTGACATTTACTCCTGAGGTGCTGACCTGTTGCACCCTCTACAACCACTTTGATTATTATTATTTGACCCTGATGGTCATCTATGAACATTTGAACATCTTGGCCATGTTCTGTTATGATCTCCACCCGGCACAGCAAGAAGAGGACTGGCCACCCCTCAGAGCTTGGTTCCTCTTTAGGTTTCTTCCTAGGGTCCTGGCTTTCTAGGGAGTTTTTCCTAGCCACCGTGCTTCTACGTCTGCATTGTTTGCTGTTTGGGATTTTAGGCTGGGTTTCTGTATAGCACTTTGTGACATCGGCTGATGTAAAAAGGGCTTCATAAATACATTTGATTGATTGATTGATTGACCATCCTTTCCATTACTTGGAACCAAATCACAATGTATGTTTCAATCTTCTGACCACTGGGTGGCAGTGTTGTTACATACCAATGCAGTCCTTCTTGTTCCAGTGAAGCTTGTATCCAGGTGGACAGGTACACTCGTAGCTGCCCTGAGTGTTTACACAGCCATATTTACAGCCACCGCGGTTTATACTGCACTCATCAATATCTGCAAAGGGAAGAAGACAGTTATGACCATGTATGTCTAGACACAGAGTCTAACACACTCATTTACATTTTAGCAGACACTTATCCAGAGCGACTTGGGTTAAGTGCCTTGCTCAAGGGCACAAATACATATTTTTTACCTAGTCAGCTCAGGGATTCAAACCATCGACCTTTCAGTTACTGACACAATACTCTTAAATGCTAGGCTACCTGCTGCCCCACACTCATATGAGTGGAAATCCAAAAAACACCAAACACATAGACATATGCACACTCACTCACTCACTCACTCACTCACTCACTCACTCAGTAAACTTGGTTGCAAGAGAAGAAATAACATCAATATAACTGAGCTATCATGATAGATGAGAGAATAATTGAAAGAAACAAAGGAGAATGTGTTCTGACAGCTGCAAATGAACAGAGTTTCTGTGAAGTCAATTCTACTGTCAGTGATCACTTCTACAGAAGATGAATGTGTGTTTTGGTAAACCAGGCTGAATGCTCATTTGAAGTCTAATCCAGGGCATGTGATATCACTGCTATGCATGTCCCCTTAGTCGAAACTTCAACTTCTCTTCCCCCAAAGCTCACTCTCGTTGGGAAGAAGAACATTTGGAGGGACTTTGCAGAGCCAGATAGGAGTAAATTATAATCACTTTTTAACACACAGAAACCAAAACCACTCAAACCATACAGGAACCAGATGGAGGTTGCCTAGGAACCCAGACAGAAAATGACTTTATTAGTGTGATGAGGGGGACAAGGCAAGGCAGTGTGGCTCGGGGCTGAGTGCTCAGCCAGGCTAAGTGACAGGGACACCAGCAGAGGAACACAGATAATGACAGTGATTGATGATGTGGCCTGCAGATAGAAAATGTTCCTCCCTGTTCTGTACGGCGTGAATAACAGCCTGCGAGCCTCCAGTGCTCTGTCCCGCCATGGAGATGATGACTTCATCAAGAGTGTTTGGCTGGTGTTGAGTTGCCAGCTCCGCTCAATGCAAAGGAGATGCATCCGTCTGTCTAACAACTTGTCTGAAGTCTAACCTTCATGTTGAAGAACTCCATTTAAATAATAGAGAGCGGGAGATGGAGAGAGAATCACTTCTCTATGCCAAGCAAAGTTTATTTTTTCCTCTTATTCTTCTCAAGCTTGAAATGTGAATAGACTTTGAGTATGCTTTTATCAAGCCATCTCTAGAGCTGGCTCTGTCTGTTTCTGTTTCGGCATCCTCAGAGGAAATCAACTCATGTATCCCAGAGGCCAATGTAGGACGGGAACATAAGGGGGGAGAGTCAAAGAGAGAAGTAAAAGACTTTCAGATTGGCATGCATGCTGACAATTGTATGTGGCTGCTATCATCCGCTGGTGTCGAAGGCATTACTCCAATTCCAGGGGGGACAAAAAGAAATATGAAAATAAGCTCAGCCGGCGGCTCTTGCTTTCTTCAATAGACATCAATACCTATCATCTCCCCGACACGCATTCTTCTGCCCCAAACTCCGGTGAGACTGAGAGGCTATAGAATAGGCTAATCACAGTTTGACTGTGAAGGTCAACAGTAGACAGACAGCACCACGTCTGTAGAGCATAGATCTAGGGCTCTGCAGCATTGATCTAGGGCTGTTAGCTATAACGGGGTACCTTGTCTTGAAGATAGGTTCTTTGGGACCTTTCTTGTCTTCATTAGTCTACTAATCTACTCAATGCTTATCACGTGATTGTAACCGAGTCAAATAGAACATGTATATATATACATTGTATCTTAGTGATCAAATATCAACCTGGTTTTATGTAAACAACATATTGATTAATTCAGATGGATTTATCATGTACCAGACAGTAACACCTATCAACTCTATAGCTAGCGTGCCACCTCATATCACACCTCTCACTTTAACGCCCCAGTGTAATTCTAACGTGATGTTTTCCTAATGGCTTGAAGGAGAACGTCTCAGTCGGGGAAGTCTCTCTCAGCCAGTGATGACAGGCCTCCACACTTTCCTTGACAGCAGGTCACTGACCTTATAGGGGTTGTTTGGGGTGAGCCCATTGTTAAATTAAGCACTGAGCAGCAGTCTCTGGAGTGTTTGGGAGCTATGTTTCAACTGATAAGCTACGGCGGGGAATAGCACAACCCTGGTCACTGCTGTAGAAGAGGAGGTGCAGGGGAAGCAACATAAATCTCAGGGTTATCAAACAGTTCTAATGGGAGAGAAGAGGGAGGGAAGAGTCATTCATCATTAGGAGGACTCTACAATGGCACACAGATACACACACAGCTCTTATGCCAGGCAATTTTCCTGCCCTCTCCATCCCTCTCACTCACACATATTACCACATTCCATGTCCTGGAAATATGCTATCATAACATTCCTGCCTTGGTAGACTTGTCAAAACGAACAAGAATGGAGAAGAAATAATTGCAACGTGTTTTGTGTGTGTATGTAGGCTTTCGCTCTCTCTCTCTCTCTCTCTCTCTCTCTCTCTCTATTTCTACACCTCCTCTGAGAGGCCCTCAGGCTCTGGAGACAGCAGCAGATTCAGAGTTGTGATACACAGACCATGAAAGGGCCGATGAAACAGCCTGATGCGCTCAAACGGGTCCCCCTCTCTCTGCCCTGCAGATCTGGCACACGAGACGGCCTACCTTTATTTCTACCACACTGGAATAGATCAACAACTTCACCACAGCGTCATGCACATACCTCTTATAATAATTGTTTGTTTTAGTGCAACAGGTGGAGTCATGTGTGCTACTGTGTACTACTCACAAAAATCAAGTCTTCCTTCACCTCGGGATTGCTAGCATTAGACTCGACTGGTCTGGTAAGCAATATGAACTAGGGAGCCATACAAACAGGCTATAAAAAAAACAAGTTGCTATAGAAGCTAGCTGCAGTAATGATAATGAAGATTCAAGTTATTATGGATAACTTAGCAGGCAGGTGTGGTTTCTAGAGAAAGTGAGGTGGACTGTGTGAGTAATGGTGTACAGACACGTTGAGAGGGGGAATAAGCATCACCTCACCTCCACAATGTGCCAGACCGTAGAGAACATAGCCTTTATGACAGAAGCACTGGAAGCTGCCGGGGGAGTTGACGCAGGAATGGTCACACGTCCGGTCAAAAGAACACTCGTCAATGTCTGGGAAGAGGGGAATATACAGAGAGAAGTTCACATTATTCACTTACACAACTTCTCAAAACTCATTTGAGATTTTATAATAGAAAAAAAAATATATATATATATATATATATGACGACTTGGATTAGAAATAAATTGCAATGGGACACAGCAAAATAAATAAATAATGTTTTTTAAATTGAATACCATTTTGTTTGGTATGAGACATTGGTTGCCAGTCTGAGCAGTAGCAAGAATGTTTCACCTACTGATAACAGGAGCTTTGGGCCATTTTTCAATTCCAAAGTTACCTGTCAATCATTTCACTATACCACTGTTTCTTCCACTAAAAAATAACCATTTAATGAAACTCACTATCTCAAATGTCTTATTATTGTGTTCTGAAGCCAAGTGGAAATCATTTGTCTGAGAAGCAGTTCTGCTTATCTAGGAATGTGCTGTAACGTGAGACCAGAGGCGGGTCATGATTCTGTCTGTCTAAAGAATCTCTCCAGTCATCTTCCCTGACCCTGACCCCTGCCCTCCAGGTCCACCACCTTGCACTGGGTGCACGAGAATAACTTTCTGTCTGTTGTTACTTCCTCTTATCCTTATTCCCTGCTGGACTTTATCAGATAATTGGAACACCACTGGCCTCTCATACATGTACCTCTGATATCACTCTCCATGCCTGTAAATAAAAATGGAGCCCTGGCTGAGACCATTAAAATAATAAGGTGGAGGACATTTGGGTTCGGTAGCCTACTATCCAATGTTTAAATGTCAGCAATTACATATGTCAAGTCCAGACAGCGTCTACAGAGAAGAGAGCTGGGAACTGGAGAGAACGGGGGCCTAGCTACAGCTTTACTGGAAATTTAATTGGCTAAATTGAAAAGGATAGAAAATGTAGGGAGGTTCCCAGGCATTTCATAGTCTATATTCTCCCCATCCTGAACTTCGTCTCACCTGGCTCTAAGGCACTGTCAGCCCAACATCAAAAAGATGATAATGGTTTGATAGTATACATTACATGGCAATTATAGGAATACTGCTAAAGCTAAAAAATACTGGGTTACCAAGAACAAGAAGGAAGATCTTAACTTTGTCAGCTGCAATATAGGGAGTTTTCTTTCTCTTTTTACCTTCTAGCACAGTGGACATCCCCAAATGTTCATACTTGAGGCGTAATCCCTTATACCATTGAACTCTGTCCAGCCTTGAGAGAGAAGTTACTAGTCTAGGGATGCGTCACAAATGGCACACTATTTCCTATTTATTGCAGTACTTTTACCCGGGCCCATAGGGCACCATTATATGGGGAATAGGGTGCTGTTTGAGACACAGCCAAGGAGTTTTGGCAAGCCTCTTGTGAGAATACCTCCAGCCAAAGACGTGGGATTGGGTTGAGATTAAACAACTATTAAGTGATCAGCTTTCAAAAGAGTAGACAGGGTGTCTTCGGTGCTTCAGGAGGAACACCGGGTGATGTTGAAAGTTTCTACAACCCCTAAAAGGCAACTTGGCATAAAGAGTAGATATTCATCCAGCTAAAGAAGTGGAAGTGATCCCCACTATGTTCACTTTGTGAACTCTTTCCCAATAACCTGAATGGAATCTTATAGTGTTATTGTTTAACACTGAGAAATGAGAGATGCTGAGCGGTTCGTTTTATGTATTACCACATTGGTTTATCATTTTGGGGCTAAAAAAAGCTAACTTTTACTGAGCTCTCAACTCCAAAGTCAAAAATAGAAATGAACTAGAATCATTTGTTTCATTTGAAGGCACTCTTCTGGGATATTGGGATGCAAGCCACCATCTCAGGACTGGTGTTGACTGGGGACATGCTTTGCTGCTGGGACATATTCTATTCATCTCTGATCAATAGGATTCAATGGGAAGAAGCAACCTGCAGCGTATTGTACTACACTGTACAAAGCAAGGGATGGGCTTGGATGTGTCAGGATGCCTGGGACTACGGTCGTTGTTTACCAGCAGGTACAGTGAGGTATGCGGGGGTTGGCAGGGCTAGAGGCCCATGTACGTGCAAGGGGACACGGGACCAGAGATGAGGGACACACTGAAAGAACAGTGGCTGCTGTTTTTGAATAGAATACAAACAGAAACACCCTCGTCTTGCCAATCAATCTGAACAATCTTACATTTCTGTAAGTGTGTTATTTATGGGGTGCCAGGCATATCGCCCCTACAGTGTAAGATTGAAAGAGAATGATGAAAATAAAAAAATCTAAGGCCACAGGTTTCTTTCGACAATCCTCCTCCGTCGCAGACCCACAGTGTCCCAGACTGGCCTACGACTCACCTCATCACCTCATCTCTTCCCCCCTCAGTTACACAAAATAACAATCCTTCAGAACAAATAAATATTACAACAATAGAACAGTGAAACAATGCCTGGCCGAGGCTGTTTACACAGAGTAGATAAGGCCTTTATCAGTGATGCTCCTTCTGAGGGAGACCTAGTAGGATCTGATAAGGGCACTCCCACCATGCCCTCATTGGGATCAGCAGGGGATGGGGGAGGACGGGGGGCAGGAAGGGGTAAGGAATGCCTCCAGGCCCTGGACCTGGCCGGGCCAGACATGTCACGTCTTGATTGATGGACCACGCGTGGTCCTCTGTCATCTGGGAAACACTGACTGTTCAAACCAAGATAAAAGGTTGTGAAGTTCAGTTTATATATCCCAACACTGTACTATGCACTTTCTGTACTGTAGTAGGTCATTTTTTTTTACAGAATGTTACAGCACAGCCACATCTCTGATAAGGCAGGAATTCTTTTGATTGAGTTTCTAGCTCTTTTATTCACTTATGGCACTGGCTTTAAGTGGGTAGATGAGTGTTATTTGGCTTCATGCTCACCACATTTCCTTCTTCCTTTTTGCACCCCAAACTTCCCAATAACAATGGCCAGCCAGGCCAGATCTCAGCTAGCTGGGATATAGCCCTTGCTCCTGTCACCCAGCGGGGCCTGAGAAAGTGCTGGCCACACACCGCTTAACTAAGAATGAGTATATTGCTGTTGATCTTAGGACATTGTCCACTCAAAAAAAGATATGCATGAAAAACACAGCTAAGAAAAAATGTCCAAGCAGTATATTCAGCCATAAGCCTGTTCAGCTGTGATACTCTGTTGCGCTTGTGGTGGTGTGATGTTTTCTGCTATCTGTCTGCTGCATTTAAGATGTCACAGTTATTGAGCAAAAGCCAAGTGGCTGGTGTTGGGCTGAAAACCCTGAGGTTCCCAGGCAGCTACCTGTCATGGAAATACTGTACGGTCATGTGGGACTACCTAAACATGATATCTTGAAGGTCAAAACATCTAATTAAAAAATAGGAGGGGGAGGGGAGGAATCACAAGCACTAAAAAGCCAGTAGTCAACTAGAATCACACTATAGACCTGCTGAATCCTATGGCTCCCTTTCATGGCCCAGTCAGTCAGTCAGTCAGTCAGTCAGTCAGTCTGCCACCTACATGTACATGCCACCTAAACCTACATGTGGTATAGTGTGGTGTGGTGTAGTGTAGTGTGGTGTAGTGTAGTGCAGTGTAGTGTGGTGTGGTGTGGTGTGGTGTAGTGTAGTGTGGTGTAGTGTAGTGTGTTGTAGTGTAGTGTCTTGTGGTGCAGTGTTGTGTAGTGTAGTGTGGGGTGGTGGTGTGGTGTGGTGTGGTGTAGCATAGTGTAGGGTGGTGCAGTGTAGTGTGGTGCGGTGTAGTGTGGTGTAGTTAACTGTAGTGTAGTGTGGTGTAGTTAACTGTAGTGTGGTGTAGTGTGGTGTGGTGTAGTGTGGTGCAGCGTAGTGTAGTGTAGTGTGGTACAGAGTAGTGTAGTGTGGTGTGGTGTAGTTAACTGTAGTGTAGTGTAGTGTGGTATACTGTGGTGTGGTGTAGTGTGGTGTGGTGTGGTGTGGTGTGGTGCAGCGTAGTGTGGTGTGGTGTGGTGTGGTGTAGTGTAGTGTGTTGTAGTGTAGTGTAGGGTGGTGCGGTGTGGTGTAGTGTTGTGTAGTGCGGTGTGGTGTAGTGTAGTATGGTGTAGTGTAGTGTGGTGTGGTGTAGTGTAGTGTGGGTGTAGTATGGTGTAGTGTATTGTGGTGTGGTGTAGTGTAGTGTAGTTAACTGTAGTGTGGTGTCACGTGGTGTAGTGTAGTGGTGTGCAGTGTGGTGTTGTGTGGTGTGGTGCAGTGTAGTGTAGTGTGGTGTGGTGTGGTGTGGTGTAGTGTAGTGTGGGTGTAGTATGGTGTGGTGTAGTGTAGTGTGGTGTAGTGTACTGTAGTGTGGTGTAGTGTACTGTACTGTGGTGTGGGTGTAGTGTGGTGTGGTGCAGTGTAGTGTAGTGTAGTGTAGGGTGGTGCAGTGTAGTGCAGTGTGGTGTAGTGTGGTGTGGTGTAGTGTGGTGTGGTGTAGTGTAGTGGGGTGTGGTGTACCGTAATTTAGTGTAGTGTGGTGCGGTGTAGTGTAGTGGGGTGTAGTGTGGTGTGGTGTGGGTGTAGTGCGGTGTAGTGTAGTGGGGTGTAGTGTGGTGTGGTGTGGGTGTAGTGTGGTGTAGTGTAGTGTAGGGTGGTGCAGTGTAGTGTAGTGTGGTGTGGTGTAGTGTGGGTGCAGTATGGTGTAGTATAGTGTGGTGTGGTGTAGTGTGGTGTAGTTTTGGTGTGGTGTGTGGCAGTGTAGTGTGGTGTGGTGTAGGGTAGTGTACTGTAGTGTAGTGTGGTGTACTGTGGTGAGGTGTAGTGTATTGTACTGTGGTGTGGTGTAGTGTAGTGTAGGGTGGTGTGGTGTGGGTGCAGTATGGTGTAGTATAGTGTGGTGTGGTGTGGGGCAGTGTAGTGTGGTGTGGTGTAGGGTAGGGTAGTGTACTGTAGTGTAGTGTGGTGTGGTGTGGTGTGGTGTAGTGTGGTGTAGTGTAGTGTAGGGTGGTGTGGTGTAGTGTAGGTAACTGTAGTGTAGTGTGGTGTAGTGTACTGTGGTGTGGTATAGAGTGGTGTAGGGTGGTATGGTGTGGGTGTAGTGTAGTGTGGTGTGGTATAGTGTAGTGTTGGTGTGGTGTGTGGCAGTGTAGTGTGGTGTGGTGTAGTTAAGTGTAGTGTACTGTGGTGTGGTGTAGTGTATTGTAGTGTGGTGTAGTGTACTGTGGTGTGGTGCGGTGTAGTGTGGTGTAGTGTAGGGTGGTGTGGTGTGGGTGTAGTGTGGTGTGGTATAGAGTGGTGTGGTGTGGGTGTAGTGTGGTATAGTGTGGTGTAGGGTGGTGTGGGTGTAGTGTAGTGTAGTGTAGAGTGGTGCGGTGTATTGTAGTGTGGTGTGGTGTAGTGTTGTGTGGTGTATTGTAGTGTAGTGTAGTGTAGTGTGGTGTGGTGTGGTGCGGTGCGGTGTGGTGTAGTGTGGGTGTAGTATGGTGTAGTGTAGTGTGGTGTGGTGTGGTGTGGTAGAGTGGTGTGATGTGGCTTAGTGTATGTACCAGAGATGAGGGACACACTGAAAGAACAGTGGCTGCTGTTTTTGAATAGAATACAAACAGAAACACCCTCGTCTTGCCCTTCAATCTGAACAATCTTACATTTCTGTAAGTGTGTTATTTATGGGGTGCCAGGCATATCGCCCCTACAGTGTAAGATTGAAAGAGAATGATGATGTAGTGTGTGTATGTAGTGTGGTGTGGTGTGGTTTAGTGTAGTGTAGTGTGGTGTGGTGTAGTGTAGTGTGGTGTGGTGTTGTGTAGTTAACTGTAGTGTAGTGTGATGTAGTGTAGTGTACTGTAGTGTGGTGTAGTTTAGTGTAGTGTGGTGTGGGTGTGGTGTGGTGTGGTGTAGTGTAGTGGGGTATGGTGTAGTGTAGTGTGGTATGGGGTAGTGTAGTGTGGTATGGTGTAGGGTAGCGTGGTGTAGTGTAGTGTGGTGTGGTGTGGTGTAGTTAACTGTAGTGTACTGTGGTGTGGTGTAGTGTACTGTAGTGTGGTGTAGTGTAGTGTACTTTGGTGTAGTGTGGTGTGGGTGTAGTGTAGTGTAGGGTGGTGTGGTGTAGTGTACTGTTGTGTGGTGTACTGTGGTGCAGTGTAGTGTAGTGTAGTGTAGGGTGGTGTGGGTGTAGTGTTGTGTGGTATAGTGTGGTGTAGGGTGGTGTGGGTGTAGTGTAGTGTGGTGTAGCGTTGTGTGGTGTAGTGTGGTGCAGTGTTGTGTGGTGTGGTGTAGTGTGGGTGTAGTATGGTGTAGTATAGTGTGGTGTGGTGTGGTGTAGTGTGGTGTAGTGTATTGTGGTGTGGTGTACTGTAGTGTAGTATCGTGTGGTGTAGTGTGGTGTAGTATAGTGTAGTTTAGTGTGGTGTGGGGTAGTGTGGTGTAGGGTAGCGTGGTGTAGTGTGGTGTGGTGCAGTGTAGTTAACTGTAGTGTGGTGTAGTGTAATGTACTGTACTGTAGTGTGGTGTGGTGTGTTGATGTGTAGTGTGGTGTGGTGTGGTGTAGTGAGGGGTGGTGTAGTTAACTGTAGTGTAGTGTGGTGTAGTGTGGTATACTGTGGTGTGGTGTAGTGTAGTGTGGTGTAGTGTGGTGTGGTGTGGTGCAGCGTAGTGTGGTGTGGTGTGGTGTAGTGTGGTGTGGTGTGGTGTAGTGTAGTGTGTTGTAGTGTGGTGTAGGGTGGTGCAGTGTGGTGTAGTGTTGTGTAGTGCGGTGTGGTGTGGTGTAGTGTAGTGTGGTGTAGTGTGGTGCAGTGTAGTGTGGTGTAGTGTGGTGCAGTGTAGTGTGGTGTAGTGTGGTGCAGTGTAGTGTGGTGTGGTGTGTTGATGTGTAGTGTGGTGTGGTGTGGTGTAGTTAACTGTATTGTAGTGTAGTGTGGTGTAGTGTGGTATACTGTGGTGTGGTGTAGTGTAGTGTGGTGTAGTGTGGTGTGGTGTGGTGCAGCGTAGTGTGGTGTGGTGTGGTGCAGCGTAGTGTGGTGTGGTGTGGTGTAGTGTGGTGTGGTGTGGTGTAGTGTAGTGTGTTGTAGTGTGGTGTAGGGTGGTGCGGTGTGGTGTAGTGTTGTGTAGTGCGGTGTGGTGTGGTGTAGTGTAGTGTGGGTGTAGTATGGTGTAGTGTAGTGTGGTGTGGTGTAGTGTAGTGTGGGTGTAGTATGGTGTAGTGTAGTGTAGTGTGGTGTGGTGTGGTGTAGTGTACTGTAGTGTAGTGTACTGTAGTGTACTGTAGTGTGGTGTAGTGTGGTGTGGTGCAGTGTAGTATAGTGTGGTGTGGTATGGTGTAGTGTAGTGTGGGTGTAGTATGGTGTAGTGTAGTGTAGTGTGGTGTGGTGTAGTTAACTGTAGTGCGGTATAGTGTACTGTAGTGTATTGTAGTGTAGTGTACTGTAGTGTAGTGTGGTGTAGTGTGGTGTCACGTGGTGTAGTGTAGTGGTGTGCGGTGTGGTGTTGTGTGGTGTGGTGCAGTGTAGTGTAGTGTGGTGTGGTATGGGTGTAGTGTAGTGTGGTGTAGTATGGTGTGGTGTCGCGTGGTGTAGTATAGTGTAGTTTGGTGTAGTGTGGGTGTAGTATGGTGTAGTATAGTGTGGTGTGGTGTAGTGTGGTGTAGTGTACTGTAGTGTGGTGTAGTGTACTGTACTGTATTGTGGTGTGGTGTGGGTGTAGTGTGGTGTGGTGCAGTGTAGTGTAGTGTGGTGTGGTCTGGTGTGGTTGTAGTGTAGTGTGGGTGTAGTGTAGTGTGGTGTTGTGTAGTGTGGTGTAGCGTAGTGTAGGGTGGTGCAGTGTAGTGTAGTGTGGTGTAGTGTGGTGCGGTGCAGTGTAGTGTAGTGTGGTGTGGTGTAGTGTACTGTTGTGTGGTGTACTGTGGTGCAGTGTGGTGTAGTGTAGGGTGGTGTGGGTGTAGTGTAGTGTGGTGTAGCGTTGTGTGGTGTAGTGTGGTGTAGTGTGGTGTGGTGTGGTGTAGTGTGGGTGTTGTATGGTGTAGTATAGTGTGGTGTGGTGTAGTGTGGTGTAGTGTATTGTGGTGTGGTGTACTGTAGTGTAGTATCGTGTGGTGTAGTATAGTGTAATTTAGTGTGGTGTGGGGTAGTGTGGTGTGGTGTGGTGTAGTTAACTGTAGTGTAGTGTGATGTAGTGTAGTGTACTGTAGTGTGGTGTAGTTTAGTGTAGTGTGGTGTGGGTGTGGTGTGGTGTGGTGTAGTGTAGTGGGGTATGGTGTAGTGTAGTGTGGTATGGGGTAGTGTAGTGTGGTATGGTGTAGGGTAGCGTGGTGTAGTGTAGTGTGGTGTGGTGTGGTGTAGTTAACTGTAGTGTACTGTGGTGTGGTGTAGTGTACTGTAGTGTGGTGTAGTGTAGTGTACTTTGGTGTAGTGTGGTGTGGGTGTAGTGTAGTGTAGGGTGGTGTGGTGTAGTGTACTGTTGTGTGGTGTACTGTGGTGCAGTGTAGTGTAGTGTAGTGTAGGGTGGTGTGGGTGTAGTGTTGTGTGGTATAGTGTGGTGTAGGGTGGTGTGGGTGTAGTGTAGTGTGGTGTAGCGTTGTGTGGTGTAGTGTGGTGCAGTGTTGTGTGGTGTGGTGTAGTGTGGGTGTAGTATGGTGTAGTATAGTGTGGTGTGGTGTGGTGTAGTGTGGTGTAGTGTATTGTGGTGTGGTGTACTGTAGTGTAGTATCGTGTGGTGTAGTGTGGTGTAGTATAGTGTAGTTTAGTGTGGTGTGGGGTAGTGTGGTGTAGGGTAGCGTGGTGTAGTGTGGTGTGGTGCAGTGTAGTTAACTGTAGTGTGGTGTAGTGTAATGTACTGTACTGTAGTGTGGTGTGGTGTGTTGATGTGTAGTGTGGTGTGGTGTGGTGTAGTGAGGGGTGGTGTAGTTAACTGTAGTGTAGTGTGGTGTAGTGTGGTATACTGTGGTGTGGTGTAGTGTAGTGTGGTGTAGTGTGGTGTGGTGTGGTGCAGCGTAGTGTGGTGTGGTGTGGTGTAGTGTGGTGTGGTGTGGTGTAGTGTAGTGTGTTGTAGTGTGGTGTAGGGTGGTGCAGTGTGGTGTAGTGTTGTGTAGTGCGGTGTGGTGTGGTGTAGTGTAGTGTGGTGTAGTGTGGTGCAGTGTAGTGTGGTGTAGTGTGGTGCAGTGTAGTGTGGTGTAGTGTGGTGCAGTGTAGTGTGGTGTGGTGTGTTGATGTGTAGTGTGGTGTGGTGTGGTGTAGTTAACTGTATTGTAGTGTAGTGTGGTGTAGTGTGGTATACTGTGGTGTGGTGTAGTGTAGTGTGGTGTAGTGTGGTGTGGTGTGGTGCAGCGTAGTGTGGTGTGGTGTGGTGCAGCGTAGTGTGGTGTGGTGTGGTGTAGTGTGGTGTGGTGTGGTGTAGTGTAGTGTGTTGTAGTGTGGTGTAGGGTGGTGCGGTGTGGTGTAGTGTTGTGTAGTGCGGTGTGGTGTGGTGTAGTGTAGTGTGGGTGTAGTATGGTGTAGTGTAGTGTGGTGTGGTGTAGTGTAGTGTGGGTGTAGTATGGTGTAGTGTAGTGTAGTGTGGTGTGGTGTGGTGTAGTGTACTGTAGTGTAGTGTACTGTAGTGTACTGTAGTGTGGTGTAGTGTGGTGTGGTGCAGTGTAGTATAGTGTGGTGTGGTATGGTGTAGTGTAGTGTGGGTGTAGTATGGTGTAGTGTAGTGTAGTGTGGTGTGGTGTAGTTAACTGTAGTGCGGTATAGTGTACTGTAGTGTATTGTAGTGTAGTGTACTGTAGTGTAGTGTGGTGTAGTGTGGTGTCACGTGGTGTAGTGTAGTGGTGTGCGGTGTGGTGTTGTGTGGTGTGGTGCAGTGTAGTGTAGTGTGGTGTGGTATGGGTGTAGTGTAGTGTGGTGTAGTATGGTGTGGTGTCGCGTGGTGTAGTATAGTGTAGTTTGGTGTAGTGTGGGTGTAGTATGGTGTAGTATAGTGTGGTGTGGTGTAGTGTGGTGTAGTGTACTGTAGTGTGGTGTAGTGTACTGTACTGTATTGTGGTGTGGTGTGGGTGTAGTGTGGTGTGGTGCAGTGTAGTGTAGTGTGGTGTGGTCTGGTGTGGTTGTAGTGTAGTGTGGGTGTAGTGTAGTGTGGTGTTGTGTAGTGTGGTGTAGCGTAGTGTAGGGTGGTGCAGTGTAGTGTAGTGTGGTGTAGTGTGGTGCGGTGCAGTGTAGTGTAGTGTGGTGTGGTGTAGTGTACTGTTGTGTGGTGTACTGTGGTGCAGTGTGGTGTAGTGTAGGGTGGTGTGGGTGTAGTGTAGTGTGGTGTAGCGTTGTGTGGTGTAGTGTGGTGTAGTGTGGGTGTTGTATGGTGTAGTATAGTGTGGTGTGGTGTAGTGTGGTGTAGTGTATTGTGGTGTGGTGTACTGTAGTGTAGTATCGTGTGGTGTAGTATAGTGTAATTTAGTGTGGTGTGGGGTAGTGTGGTGTGGTGTGGTGTAGTTAACTGTAGTGTAGTGTGATGTAGTGTAGTGTACTGTAGTGTGGTGTAGTTTAGTGTAGTGTGGTGTGGGTGTGGTGTGGTGTGGTGTAGTGTAGTGGGGTATGGTGTAGTGTAGTGTGGTATGGGGTAGTGTAGTGTGGTATGGTGTAGGGTAGCGTGGTGTAGTGTAGTGTGGTGTGGTGTGGTGTAGTTAACTGTAGTGTACTGTGGTGTGGTGTAGTGTACTGTAGTGTGGTGTAGTGTAGTGTACTTTGGTGTAGTGTGGTGTGGGTGTAGTGTAGTGTAGGGTGGTGTGGTGTAGTGTACTGTTGTGTGGTGTACTGTGGTGCAGTGTAGTGTAGTGTAGTGTAGGGTGGTGTGGGTGTAGTGTTGTGTGGTATAGTGTGGTGTAGGGTGGTGTGGGTGTAGTGTAGTGTGGTGTAGCGTTGTGTGGTGTAGTGTGGTGCAGTGTTGTGTGGTGTGGTGTAGTGTGGGTGTAGTATGGTGTAGTATAGTGTGGTGTGGTGTGGTGTAGTGTGGTGTAGTGTATTGTGGTGTGGTGTACTGTAGTGTAGTATCGTGTGGTGTAGTGTGGTGTAGTATAGTGTAGTTTAGTGTGGTGTGGGGTAGTGTGGTGTAGGGTAGCGTGGTGTAGTGTGGTGTGGTGCAGTGTAGTTAACTGTAGTGTGGTGTAGTGTAATGTACTGTACTGTAGTGTGGTGTGGTGTGTTGATGTGTAGTGTGGTGTGGTGTGGTGTAGTGAGGGGTGGTGTAGTTAACTGTAGTGTAGTGTGGTGTAGTGTGGTATACTGTGGTGTGGTGTAGTGTAGTGTGGTGTAGTGTGGTGTGGTGTGGTGCAGCGTAGTGTGGTGTGGTGTGGTGTAGTGTGGTGTGGTGTGGTGTAGTGTAGTGTGTTGTAGTGTGGTGTAGGGTGGTGCAGTGTGGTGTAGTGTTGTGTAGTGCGGTGTGGTGTGGTGTAGTGTAGTGTGGTGTAGTGTGGTGCAGTGTAGTGTGGTGTAGTGTGGTGCAGTGTAGTGTGGTGTAGTGTGGTGCAGTGTAGTGTGGTGTGGTGTGTTGATGTGTAGTGTGGTGTGGTGTGGTGTAGTTAACTGTATTGTAGTGTAGTGTGGTGTAGTGTGGTATACTGTGGTGTGGTGTAGTGTAGTGTGGTGTAGTGTGGTGTGGTGTGGTGCAGCGTAGTGTGGTGTGGTGTGGTGCAGCGTAGTGTGGTGTGGTGTGGTGTAGTGTGGTGTGGTGTGGTGTAGTGTAGTGTGTTGTAGTGTGGTGTAGGGTGGTGCGGTGTGGTGTAGTGTTGTGTAGTGCGGTGTGGTGTGGTGTAGTGTAGTGTGGGTGTAGTATGGTGTAGTGTAGTGTGGTGTGGTGTAGTGTAGTGTGGGTGTAGTATGGTGTAGTGTAGTGTAGTGTGGTGTGGTGTGGTGTAGTGTACTGTAGTGTAGTGTACTGTAGTGTACTGTAGTGTGGTGTAGTGTGGTGTGGTGCAGTGTAGTATAGTGTGGTGTGGTATGGTGTAGTGTAGTGTGGGTGTAGTATGGTGTAGTGTAGTGTAGTGTGGTGTGGTGTAGTTAACTGTAGTGCGGTATAGTGTACTGTAGTGTATTGTAGTGTAGTGTACTGTAGTGTAGTGTGGTGTAGTGTGGTGTCACGTGGTGTAGTGTAGTGGTGTGCGGTGTGGTGTTGTGTGGTGTGGTGCAGTGTAGTGTAGTGTGGTGTGGTATGGGTGTAGTGTAGTGTGGTGTAGTATGGTGTGGTGTCGCGTGGTGTAGTATAGTGTAGTTTGGTGTAGTGTGGGTGTAGTATGGTGTAGTATAGTGTGGTGTGGTGTAGTGTGGTGTAGTGTACTGTAGTGTGGTGTAGTGTACTGTACTGTATTGTGGTGTGGTGTGGGTGTAGTGTGGTGTGGTGCAGTGTAGTGTAGTGTGGTGTGGTCTGGTGTGGTTGTAGTGTAGTGTGGGTGTAGTGTAGTGTGGTGTTGTGTAGTGTGGTGTAGCGTAGTGTAGGGTGGTGCAGTGTAGTGTAGTGTGGTGTAGTGTGGTGCGGTGCAGTGTAGTGTAGTGTGGTGTGGTGTAGTGTACTGTTGTGTGGTGTACTGTGGTGCAGTGTGGTGTAGTGTAGGGTGGTGTGGGTGTAGTGTAGTGTGGTGTAGCGTTGTGTGGTGTAGTGTGGTGTAGTGTGGTGTGGTGTGGTGTAGTGTGGGTGTTGTATGGTGTAGTATAGTGTGGTGTGGTGTAGTGTGGTGTAGTGTATTGTGGTGTGGTGTACTGTAGTGTAGTATCGTGTGTTGTAGTATAGTGTAATTTAGTGTGGTGTGGGGTAGTGTGGTGTGGTGTGGTGTAGTTAACTGTAGTGTGGTCTAGTGTAATGTAGTGTACTGTAGTGTGGTGTGGTGTGTTGATGTGTAGTGTGGTGTGGTTTGGTGTAGTGTAGTGTGGGGTGGTGTGGTGTGGTGTAGTGTAGTGTAGTGTGGTGTGGTGTGGTGTAGTGTGGTGTGGTGTGGCTTAGTGTAGTGTATGTAGTGTGGTGTGGTGTGGTTTGGTGTAGTGTAGTGTGGTGTTGTGTAGTGTAGTGTGGTGTGGTGTAGTGTGGTGTAGTGTAGTGTAGTGTGGTGGGGTGTGGTGCAGCCTAGCACAGGGGTGCTGCCGAGGATGTTGGCTTGACAACGCCTCACTCCACTGGAGGCCAGTTTTATCAACACCCTACTCTACAGACAAAACAAACTGTTCCTAACAATCTCAACACTGTTCCTAAGTAGCCCCACTCACATACAACACAACATCACCCTCCTCCTCTCAGCTTGGAATATTCCCAAGACCATGTGACTGAGTTGGTTGTTGGGAAGTGCCACAGGAACATTAAAGATGTGTTTTCAATTCTCCCTTGGGTCATATTGTTTGTGTTAAATGTGAGAGGCCTTGGCTAAAAGCATCTGCAAAATGACAGCATTATCTAGATAGATTCCAAATAAGGAGAGAAAGTGCTGACCCCCAAAGAGTCAGATTGATGTACCTTAACACGTTCTCAACTTCAATTACAGAAACAGTTGGTCTCTTTACAGTGAGTTGGACAGCATACACTTTAAATACCCATACTTGGCATAGATGTGCATGTTTAGGATGATGTGTTTCAATGTTGAGCCCAAGGCATGTCACTGATATGTACCAGCCTTGATCCTGATTGACCACATCAATACACGAATTTCCATAGTTCCATAGTTCTTGCCTTGACTTCTCTTCCCAGCAGTGCCAGATGTTTGGGAGGGAGATGGTTTGCCCAAGTCAAGACCCAGAGGTTTTTTAGACTTAGAGCACTTATTCCACACCTGTAGTAGTAGGTCTGCATGGCAAACTGTTTATTTGTTCTGTGGGTGGCTCCCCTGGCTCCCGCTGAACTACGGCTACCGCCGAATCTTAGAAACAAACAAGCTAGAGAGAGGCCTGGTTTGGCAGCTCCTCTCAGCAAGCTGAAGTCAAAACAATTAGGGAGGAGTAAGACGACTTACTATTATCACGACAATACTATTACCTTGCCATTCACCTCAGTAACAGGGTGACTAAACAACCTGCCTAACTCATAACCATCTAAATCTATGTCATTAGGTGAAGGGCACACAGAACAGGCGGTAGCCGATGATCGGTTGGAGTGATGGGTTCCTACCTTGGCAAGTCCTCTCATTGGTCAGCAGCTTGTAGCCCTTCTTGCAGCTGCACTCGAAGCTGCCCACTGTGTTCCGACACACGTGGTCACATCCCCCGTTGTTCAGGCGGCACTCGTCAATGTCTGAGGACAGAAAACACATACAGCAGAGAACTCACTCCAATGCACAGACAGGAAGAGAGAGAAAGAACAAGAGAAAGTGCAGTAGAGAGGGCGAGGGGGAGAGAGCGAGAGAGAGAGAGAGAAAGAAAGAAAGAACGAAAAGAAGAAAGAAAGAGAGAGAAAGAGAGAGATAGAGGGCAAGGATGTGGTGTGCGTTTGAGGGCTGAAATATGTATGTGTGATGGATGACTCTGGGGCCGAGCAGTCGGGGTGTTAAGTAGAGTACGATGATCCACATGGATGACTGGAGATCCATCCCAGAGAGAGAAGAGAGAGATGCACAGGGAAAGTGCATCAGGGATTTCTCCTTAGATCTGGGACGGGTATGATCTGGGTCTGTATGTGTTTAGAATAGATCACAGCTCTTACAGAGACAGCAAGGGGAGAGCTATGTCTCAGCAGCACAGCCCCACCACAGCTCGACCATTCTTTTCATCGTCAATAACAAATCAATACATTATATGGCTCACCCGGGCTTTGATCGGGACTTGGACTTGCAAGTTCGATCAGACTAACTCTGAATCATCATTGTAAATGAAGCTTCCGTCTCTTGAGGGACAGTTTAGTACATCATCTGGTTAAAATAAATGCATCAGAAATTGAATAAAATAATAATTCTCTCCTGTCTCTCTCTTCATCTCTCCCCCTGAGAGGTCCCTTGCCCGCAGCGGGCCCCTGTTTTCTCTTGCCAGTGCTGTCTGAGGTTGTTTTCCTTTTCTTTCCTCTCAAACCAAACTAATAAACCCAATGTACTTTTATCAGAGTTGTTAGCGTAACGTTATGAGTACTGAAGGGGAAGCAGACTCCTATTCTAGGCTTTTTGGCAGCATCAACAGTCTTGAGTTTCTCCACAGAGCTCTTCTCTCTCGTTCTCTCTCTCTCTCTCTCTCTCTCTCTTTGTTATCATCTCCTTGAAATGTACTTCTAATCTAAAACGTTCTTACTCCCATGCTCTTGTTTGTATAAATTAAGAACAGCTTTTGATAAGTTGTGGGGATATCAAGCTATTTGTATTTGACAGCAACAACATATGGGTAGCTTGACAAATGGATTTGCTGCCAAAGCAGTACCCAGAAGAGCAGGGTCATTCGAATATACACAGTATTGAAGTGTTGGCATCACTAGACCTCAACTCCCACTCTATCCCAATGTAAGAGCTGTGACAGAGGCAGAGGCTTCCGATGAGACAGAGGAGATGAGCCAGAGCAGGGTGGCAAGGCGCCACTGGGGAACCAGACAGCAGCAGTCCTACACGCCTCAATGAGCCCACAATGCATCTCTGATTAGAGTGGCAGGTCCCTGCTCTCCATGGCCACTGTGTGTGTGTGTGTGTGTGTGTGTGTGTGTGTGTGTGTGTGTGTGTGTGTGTGTGTGTGTGTGTGTGTGTGTGTGTGTGTGTGTGTGTGTGTGTGTGTGTGTGTGTGTTGGGGTGGGGCAGTAAAACCTTAGGAACCACCAAGATAGCCCAAGATAGAAAGGAAACACTACAAAGAATGAGTGGATAGTTTAGGAAGGAAAATAATGATTGACAGACTTAACTGGTAGTGTAACAGGGAGACTGACAGAATACTATGCTTTAGAACAAGAAGGACAAAGTGTGGGTTAAGTCTAGTGATAACACATTGTATGTGTGAGAGGTTGGGAGACTGTATGATTGACAATGTGAAAGGGGTGGAGATAATGTCATTGACAGGTGGATAGTTGCTGTTTGAGAGGATGAGTGGTGAGAGGTGAGAGTGGGAGACTGGCTTTGTGTATGTGTGTTAGGTTACCTTTGCAGGTCTTGCGGTCTGGCTGGAGAGTAAAGCCAACAGGACAGCTGCAGCGGACTCCGGTCACCGCGTCATGACACGTGCTGTCACAGCCACCGTTGTTCACTGAACACGTCTCTGCAGAAAGAAACACACATGCAGTACATCACAGTTAGACACACACACCGGGAGCTATAGGTGGTGGAACTGATCCCAAAACCGAATGCTTTTCATTATCCTTTTAAAAAGATGTCTATTATACAATGCAGTTCCAAAGACGATAATACAAAGACAGAGCAGAGACTGGAAAGTGCTTCAGTAGTTTGCTCCTGTGTGGAACAAGGGAAGTGAACAAGAGAGCACAGTTAGATAATGCAACACATGATACTATGAATGATAGAGGATCAGAGTACTAAGAACATAGTGTCGAGACATAAACAAATGAGTGTGTGCACACGTGGATGTTTGGCTGCTTTTGGGACAAGGTGAGTTAAACTCCCCCCACCCCCATTCCTCCCCCAACTTCCTCACAGGACATCAACCAACTCCTCTCATGAGGCCGGCAGCTCTTCCTCCAGACAGTTGAGGTCAAAATATATATATATTTTTACCCTGGCTTTGACAAGAGCTTCCAGGCATTTTGGGGATAAAAAAGCAATTTCACCAGGCCAGTCCGTGCGTTAGCCTGATTGATTTGAAGAATGGAGGTCATTTAGTCAGGGAAGGGAGGGTAGTCCAGCTCCTCTCTAGACACTGACACGTTTCACAGAGAAGACTGACTTTCAACAAGAAGCAGAAGAGAAGAAATTTGTTAGCACTTTAAAGAGCTTGGTGTCCGTCTGCGAGCAGGAACAGGCTTTTGGCAGCCATCGCCAAAAGCTTCAAACACTCTGGAGAAATAACACCATTGAAAAACAAAACCTGATCTACTCGGGGAAATCACGATACCTTGCTACAAGGGCATCTGGTCACTCTTAGAGAAGCACATAGCATCACTTTTCCTCTAATAAGCTGAGGGATACCAGTCGGCAGTTATTTCACAAACTAGGTCTATTAAATACCCAAGAGCCTATCTCATAAAGTGCACCAGAACAGCTGGCCTGGCCGTGGGCTTCACCGCAGACTGCTGAGAGGGTTGAAACTGGTGTGGAGAGGGCTTCTCACACGTGGCACCACAGAGGAAGCACAGCTGCCCCAGTCTCCACAGAGAATAACTGGATCTCTGTGGGGAATACCTAAGCTAACATGAAACTGTGCTACAGGGAGCAGCCATGATGGGGCAGACCAAACCCCTTTGATACACATCAACTCTACTGCAAGTCATAGATCAAGGAATGCTATTTAGGTGGGAGAAAGTGTTAAAGTGTTTATTGCTTGTTTCACATTTGGAAGACAGTGGCATCACGGCGACACTGTGACAGAGATCCCAAGCAGTTTGGTCCTGGGGCTGGCTCTGGCTGTAACCTAAAGACCATGACTCAGCCATCCTGTGAAAGTCCATGGGCGCTGCGCTGGGGTAGAGAGAGAGAGAGAGCATTCCTAGCGAACCACGGTGGTGCTGTGCGGGGGAGAGTGGCACAGCCAGTGTGTTTGTCCAAGTCGCACACTGTCTGTGAGGCACTGAGAGTTGGCAGACAGGGTGATGCAGCACTGTCACGACATGCCTCCAAAACGCTAAGAGAGGCAGTATCACACCAAACACTAATGATCATGAGGGTAGAGAAATATTTATGATGATTATGGCTTGCCAAAAAGGAAGAGGGAGACACGCTCTGGTATGTGTGTGGGTTGTGTTTTCTGGATACAGGATGCAGACCAGCCACGTCCACACTCAGTGTATTGGGTTATATGGGGAGACTTTAGTAAATATTCACAATATGAAGGCTCTGATATGTATGGTGTTGATTTGTATCAGTTCCAGATGTTGATGTAATGTACAGTGTACCTATCTCCCTGAAGCAATAACAAAGCTTTGTCATTTGACTGCCAAATTGCACCTACGTGGTGATAAGCTTTGGTTGTTTGCCAAGGGGCGACATACCGCTTGCCGGCTGCCAATAAAATACATTTGATTTTGGGAGGACATAGGCAACAAGTCCAAAGTGGCTGTTACCATCAATTGGATAGTTGAACCAAAGATTTTATAAGCATTAAAAATGAGAAATCAGCATTGAGTTGTGTATGGTTTGTTTGAACAACAACAAAGAAACACAGACACACACACATACTCCTCCAAATCCAAGCCTCTGAGTTCACCTAGCAGCAGACATGCAGTTAGAATTGGGTTATTCTGAAAATAGTGCACAAAAAGGTTATTTCAGATGGAAGAAAAATTATGTAGGGAATGCTTTTTCAATAATAAAAAAACAATAGGACGATAACAACCCCTGAAAATGGTTTGCAAATTTCCTTTACTGCTGTAGCTTTGAAAGCAACCCCAAGAGCGAGCTTTAGTCAGACTTGGCTGTATGGATTTCTGGGCTCATTAAGCAATGCTCTTTGAGCTCAGTTTGAGCTGACTGAAACCTCAGCAGAAAGCATGAGCCACCATGGTAACTCACTCACAATGATCTATTTCCCCCTCTCTCTCTCTCTCTCTCTCTCTCTCTCTCTCTCTCTCTCTCTCTCTCTCTCTCTCTCTCTCTCTCGCTCTCTCTCCCTCCTCCTCTCTCTCTCTCTCCTCCCCTCTCTCTCTCCCTCTCTCCCTCCCTCTCCCTCTGTCTTCTCTCTCTCTCTCTCTCTCTCTCTCTCTCTCTCTCTCTCTGTCCCTCCTCCCCTCCCGCTCTCCCTTCGTCTTCTTCTTTTCTCTCTCTCTCTCTCTCTCTCTCTCTCTCCCCTCTCTCTCTTTCTCTCTCCCTCTCTCTCCCTCCTCCTCTCCCGCTCTCCCTCCGTCTTCTTCTTTTCTCTCCCTCTCTCGCTCTCTCTCTCTGCTTATTTTTCTTGTCACTTCTGTCAGATCATAACAGCATAATTTAGACAGCAAAAGAAAAATCTCCAATTATATTGATCATAATATTGAGCTAGATAGAGAGAGTGACTGTTTTACACTCTACACCCAATCTTAAATGTTAAGAGTAACCTTGAAAAACATCAAACCTGTAATGTACATTTCTCCAAGTGGAAGACTAGTTAAAACTTTAGAACAGAGAGGTATTCTATGTTCAGTCTATTGTGGGGCTGAGTGTCAAGTCATGGCCGTGAATCTGGCTCCCTCTCAAGCACTAACACTCTGTGAAAGCATTCCAAAACCAGCCACGGATAGGTGCTCGGCACAGCTCAGGGCTTAATTCTCTTCCTAGCAGTTGTATCAAAACACAAATAAACATCAGGGCCCTTGGCTTGGCCTGTTTCTAAAGAGCCATCACAGTAATTGGAAGAGAGAGGTTGAGGACTTTGAGTCGGGCTATTCACTTAGCCTGGCTTTCACCAGCACATCCACATACAGCCCTCAAAGGAGGCATAGAAAGTTTATGAAAGGCTCAGACAGAACAGATTGGCCAGGGATTAACTCTAGGTAGGGAAGGGCTGCTCTATGATACAGAACCAGGAAGTCTATTCTAAAGCCTCTATATTGTAGCATTCAATACATCCCATATATCTCTTATCTGTCTTTCATTTTCATCATATTGTTTTGTGCTGGTAAGTTAAAGGCTTATTTTCCTAACAGCAGCTGTGTTTTGAAAAGGCGTGGTTTGACATGGGCAGCCACCATTGTTATTGAAAGGGCATTCACAGAAGGAAGAGGAAGGTGGGGAGGTGCCAAAGGTCAGGGGTCAGAGAGGGATGATGCCCCTTTGGGAGGGGTGCAATGTGTGTTAGGTTAGTTAGTTTCCCCCGGATCGGCCGGCCTACACCCCACACCCATATGGAAGGACAGAGGGGCGCAGTCAGGAGGAGTCAGGGGGTCAGTGGAGCCCCCCAGAGAGGAGCCAGAGGAGCCAGAGGAACAGAGATATTTACCATTGGGGAACAGCTGTGGGGCTGCCTGGTTCTGGACACTCCTCTCCCCTGCACACACATATACACATACATTGCAAAAATACTGCTTTAGTGCTCCATTTAGAAACATGGGCCGAACATCTGAGATGTCATCATGAGAATAATCCTCTATGTATATAATACCGTACTTTAGTGGTGTACTGTTCAATGGAATTGCCCCCATTTCTGGGTTCACTAAGCATATTCATGAAACACATAAGTCATCCATCTCTCCCAGATGAAACACTCAGAATCAATGCCCAGAGGAGTTGCAGAAAACCATTGATTTGTCACAAGGGCAAAACTATTGATAATAATTGTACTATTGATAATGAATGGATGGCTGGCCAGACAATGTTGTGTACATTCTAAATCAAAACAGAAAATGGCTATGATAGATAACTCGCTAGAACCAGAGGGTCACCTCTAATGACAAAGGCAGACAAAGGCAGAAACCCACACCATGCAATCATGCACATACAAGAGCCACACGTTCAAGAAGGAGGCAGACTTGAGGTAAAGCCAAGTTAGTGCAAACTCTGCAAGCCAATATAGCAAGAGTCATATACAGTAGTTAGTGGTTGGTAGGAGAAGACAGGTCAGAGACGGACAGATTTACCATCATGCTTTGCTGCCAGGCATTCAGGGTTAAAAATAAGAAGTTGTGGCATCTCAGAGCATGGTGCTACTGTTGTGTTATGTTGTGTGACACTCTACTCTCTTTGACATGCTTAGAACATGTATTCCTCTGGTGTCATTCAGGTGAATTAGGGATTACACATGTCACTCTCTGTTTTCATAGAAACGCATGAGAACCGTTGAGGATTCTTTACCTCGGCGAGGAGACCGCACACACAGCATGCACTGTTTACATCCTCTGTTGCCATGGATATGCCAATATGACTGGGTGATTCCATGCCAGCATAGGCCGAAAATATTTTGGGTCTCTCAGATTGTTTTACTCATGCGTGAGTGTGTGCGCATATGTGTGTGTGTGTATGTGTGTATATGTGTGTGTACGCAAAGGTGTAAAGTAATTAAGTACAAATACTTTAAAGTACTACTTAAGAGGTTTTATGGGGTATCTGTACTTCACTATTTCTATTTTTTGACAACTTTTACTTTTATTCCGCTACATTCCTAAAGAAAATAATGTACTTTTTACTCCATACATTTTCTCTGACACCCAAAAGTACTCGTTCATTTTAGAATTTTTAGCAGGACAGGAAAATGGTCCAATTCAAACACTTATCAAGAGAACATCCCTGGTCCTCCCTACTGCCTATGATCTGGAGGACTCACCAAAAAGAAATACTTTGTATGTATGAGTGTTGTAGTGTGCCCCTGGCTATCAGTACATTTAAAAAAAAAAATTGTGTCATCTAGTTTGCTTAATATAAGGAATTTGAAAGGATTTATACTTTTACATTTGATACTTAAGTATATTTAAAACCAAACACTTTTAGAATATTTTAGCAATTACATTTACTTTTGATACAAAAGTATATTTAAAACCAAACACTTTTAGACTTTTACTCAAGTAGTATTTTACTGGGTGACTTTCACTTTTACTTGAGTCATTTTCTATTAAGGCATCTTTACATTTACTCAAGTATGACAAGTATTTCCACCTCTGTTGGTGTGTGTGTGTGTGTGTGTGGATGGCATAGTGTGACTAGCCTCTAAGATGATGCAGATCCTGAGCATGTCTGCATCTGCCTGTTATTTGGAGAGGTTTATGACCTGCTGTACTAACAGCTTGTATACTTCCACATGATAGCTGCTCCTTTCTGTTTTGTTACGCTTTGCTTTACAGAAACGTACTGTATGTGCAAACACACTGGAGACCAGATGTAGAGGGAAGGTTACACTGTGTTAATCCAACTTCGATGGAACGTTTGATTTGGTAATCTGCTGAGTTTCCCTTACAGTAAATCAGATCATACAGTACATCACTTACTGACTGTATGTGTGTGTGTGCTTATTTGCGTGTCTGTGTTAGAGATGGGAATAAGTAAGCTATATGTTTAGATATATCGCACCATGCTAATTTGATGTGTGTGTTTTTCTCCATATCGGGGAGCTCTACTGGTACGTACGTTTACAGCATGTAGAAGTAAATGTGTTGAGACTTGCCCCATAAACTCGAAACCCCCAACAATGCACTAAAAGTGACTGATAGGAAAGATGAAAGGCAAAATGTTTCAAATAGAAGAGTGCTTTGCACTGCCCATTGAATGATGACTGAGTTTGGGTGGAGAGACTGAGACAACAGAATTAATGAAGACGTGGCACAGTGCATCACCACAATGAGTTTAAAAAAAAAAACGAAAAAACAACAACGAAATCAATAGACACTGTAGGACTACTATGGTCAACAATGGTTTAGTTGGTCCTGTTCCAGTGTTATTCATGGGACTGAGAGCATTGAAGTGGTAGTCACTGTTCAATTCAACTACTGTAGTCTAGTATATTGGGGCTATATGAACAGAATACTCTAATTTACATAAAGGTTGCTTTGGTTGTTTTTCAGTTTTGAATCATCCTCCATTACTGCTATAAAAAAAAACCTCTTACATCGTTATTTGGTCATATTTTCACTGAGGAAATTAATTTTCACTGGGAGTCTCCATCTCCCAGTCTGTGCTGTCTGGCTGTCTTTAGTAATGTTAGTGCCTGGCTGAAGCAGTCCCAATCATCCTGTCAGTCAGCCTGCTGTGAGGGGCTCGTTTGGCGGTTTGTTTATTTTATTGTGGTTATATTAACTAATAGTGCCTCTTGGAGAGATGGAGTGCATCAGCACCAAACCGCAGAGTGGGCTGCTACCACAACTCCCCGTCCCCCTTGTCTCCCGCCTCCGCAATCCACCGTACCTCCAGAGCATGTGGAGGGAAACTCAAGACCCTAACTGCCTGAGCGCTCCCTAATCTGTCACGTCAGGCGCAGATCTCTTCGGTTTTGGTAATGGTGGCTCAGACATCGAATTTGGCCACGGCAGACTTTGTGGCGTCCTGGCAGCCTCGCTAGAGTACAGTGGTAATGATAGGGTGGTTGACCAGGCCTTGACATGGGCCTGGATCTCATCAGCACTGTGGTGGAGGGCGGAGGGACTAGACAACCTGAGCCAGCCAGACAATCAGCCACTGAAACCAGCCAACCAAAACAGCTGACCAGCCACCGACACCAGCCAACCAGCCTTTCCACAGCCTCGATTCACTTACAAAACAGCAAAAGCTGAACTAAAAATATGCTATATATCCACCTGACAGAAAAAACCAATCAGTCCGGTTCAACGTGTCTCTTTCCAGGGGTCATTCTACACAGCCTCGATTTAATTACTTCATGTCAACCATAGCAAACAATATTTACAAATGTCAATGAAGGTTTAGGTTGGCTTTGATTAGGTATACTTTCAGTGTATCATCATTGAGGAGTTGACCAAAGGCCCAAAGAGTAGAGGAGCTGCGTCTGGTTACATGTGGTGGTGAAGCGGAAGCAGAGGAAGCACAGTGTCCAGTGAAGCAGGGAGAGAGGAAAGAGCAAGGCAAATGCAGACAGAGAGAGAGAGAGAGGGGGAGAGAGAGAGAGAGAGAGAAAGAGAGAGAGAGAGAGAGAGAGAATGCGAGAGAGAGAGAGAGAGAGAGAGAGAGAATGAGAGAGAGAGAGAGAGAGAGAGAGAGAGAGAGAATGAGAGAGAGAATGAGAGAGAGAGAGAGAGAGAGAGAGAGAGAATGAGAGAGAGAGAGAGAGAATGAGAGAGAGATAGAGAGAGAGAGAGAGAGAGAGAGAGAGAGAGAGAGAGAGAATGAGAGAGAGAGAGAGAGAGAATGAGAGAGAGAATGAGAGATAGAATGAGAGAGAGAGAGAGAATGAGAGAGAGAGAGAGAGAGAGAATGAGAGAAAGAGAGAGAGAGAGAGAGAGAAGGTCACATCTGTAGGCTGCAGCAGAGAGAGACATAGCTTTTGTCTTTGTGTGTAATAGCCAAAGCAGCAGAAGTCGACTCTTGGCGATGTAGATGCCTCTGGAACTACCTGGTAATATGTACGGTTGTGGATATGATTGATACAGTACATGTCATATTCTATCTCAGAGCACATCCTTCAGGTAGTTATCCTCCACAACCCGTCCAATGGGTGCTGACTCACCTACACATGTCTTTCCATCAGTGTGCAGGGCAAACTTCATGTGACACGCACATCTGGGGCCGTGGTCCGTCTCCTCACAGATGTGCTGGCAACCCCCGTTGCCGTAGTTACAGGTCACTGTCAAGGAGCACACAGTTAGAGCAGAAGGAACATGCTGCACTGTCATCTGTGTGCTGTGACATAATCACCCTCTCAACCTTGGTGTGATGGAGACGTTTAGGCAGTCCTCCCATTTACACCTTGGTGTGAAGGAACTCACACCCCTAAACCATCACCTACTTAGTGGAATGGAGCAGAACTGCAGAGTTTGATTCTCACGGGACTCATATTGGAGTAAGAGTACCGCTTTTTTAGTGTGTGTGTGTGTGTGTGTGTGTGTGTGTGTGTGCACGTGTGAGTGTGTGTGTGGTGTGTTGATTGTGTCGACATTAGCATTCTCAATACACCTGCGATGTCAGACTGCCAGAGGGTGAGAGCCAAGGCTTCCTCCTCCATTCTGTCTGCACTCTACTACCCCCGCGCCTTTTGCCCTTTTCCTGGGCTGTCACTTTTTTTTGGAATAACACTTCTCCAATCCTTACCCAAACACAGGCAAATCCCCCATCAGCCCCGGCCCCAGCCCTGGCAGGATGAGCCTTGTTGCAAGGCAACAGGAAGTGTGTGCTGTCCATCACAATGGCTCTGTCTCACAGAAACCTGCTGACCGCTCCCTTAGTTACTCTATTTGTGTCAATTATCAGACGGTATAAATCATTTGGTGTGATAAACTGACAGAATCACTTGGAAACAACCGGTTGCATACGCTGTTTTAAAAATCTGTTGGATGCATCTATTGGAAGGTAGAATGAGCTGAATGTTCTGCTCCACCCTCCGTAATAATAAGTGATTTATATGGAGTCATACTATAATGACTCTGCTTCGTGTGTAGAGGGGAGCAGGGGGTCCACTTACACTTGCAGTCCCTCATGTTCCTGGTGAGCTGGAAGCCAGGCCTGCACTCGCAGGCGATGCCTCCCTTTGGTGTCTCCCGGCAGATGTGAGCACAGCCATGGTTCTTATCCATGCAGGTGGGGCCCTCCTTGGTGCCCTCTGATCGCACTGCAGGGAGAAGAGTGAGTTAGAGGTGACCTGATAGATTGTACTACTTACTACTCCTTGTCCAGATGCCAGATGTTTCATACTGTTCCATTTCTTCCATTCCAGCCATTACAATGAGCCTGTCCTCCTATAGCTCCTCCCACCAGCCTCCAGCCCACCCACCCACCCACCCACCCGCACACACACACACACACACACACACACACACACACACACACACACACACACACACACACACACACACACACACACACACACACACACACACACACACACACACACACACACACACACACACACACACACACACACACAGACTCCCTAACCCTGTCTGCTCCTGGTGACTGACATCCACAGTTGTCCCTGTTCCAAATGTCCAGTGTTGATGGTATCCTGTTAGAACACACTGCATTGTGCCAGGCTATAAAAACTAGCCCGCCTAGAGAAAGGATTTAACTCCCACCAGGAGTTGATCCTGAAGTCCTGTAAGCTTAATTGAGGTAATCCCTAACCGAAAAGAGGACACTAAGGAGACATTTAAACTTTCGGCCACATTCTTCAAACTCAGAGGCGTGCGAGGAGAGGCCTAAAAAACACATAGCACATTTCAGAGGTTAACTACACTCTAACCACAATGCTTTGGTTCAGTTAAAATGGGTCAGTTTACTGTGGATGCATGGACTGATTATTTGTCCAAACCCAACAAAGGGATGCTTTTGTTGGACTCCATTATATACAGCCATCTTACAAGAGCTGGGTTTTTTTAGCCATTCAAAGCTACACTCAAAGAGCCATGCAGACACATCATTTTGATCTCATGTATGTATCAAGGTCACTTGTGCAACACCTTCCACGACTCAAGAGGATTCCATCCCAGGTCTCAATTGTGTTATAAATTATAACAGGAGTCAGTGGTATTTTTATTTATTACACCTTTATTTTAACTAGGCAAGTCAGTTAAGAACAAATTCTTATTTACAATGACTGCCTACCAAAAGGCAAAAGGCCTCCTGCGGGGACGGGTGCTGGGGACGGGGGCTGGGGAGGGGTGCTGGGGACGGGGGCTGGGGACAGGGGCTGGGGACGGGTTCTGGGGACGGGGGCTGGGGACGGGGGCTGGGGACGGGGGCTGGGGACGGGTGCTGGGGACGGGGGCTGGGGACGGGTGCTGGGGACGGGTGCTGGGGACGGGTGCTGGGGACGGGGGCTGGGGACGGGTGCTGGGGATGGGTGCTGGGGATGGGGGCTGGGGACGGGTGCTGGGGATGGGGGCTGGGGACGGGTGCTGGGGACGGGGGCTGGGATAAATATAGGACAAAACACACGTCACGAGAAGAGAGACAACACAACACTACATAAAGAGAGACAACACAACACTACATAAAGAGAGACACCACAACACTACATAAAGAGAGACAACACAACACTACATAAAGAGAGACAACACAACACTAAATAAAGAGAGACAACACAACACTACATAAAGAGAGACAACACAACACTACATAAAGAGAGACCTAAGACAACAACATAGCATGGCAGCAACACATGACAACACAGCATGGTAGCAACACAACATGACAACAACGTGGTAGCAACAAAACATGGTAGCAGCACAAGACATGGTACAAACATTATTGGGCATAGCCAACAGCACAAAGGGTAAGAAGGTAGAGACAACAGTACATCACACAAAGCAGCCACAACTGTCAGTAAGAGTGTCCATGATGGAGTCTTTGAATGAAGAGATTAAGATAAAACTGTCGAGTTTGAGTGTCTGTTGCAGCTCGTTCCAGTCGCTAGCTGCAGCGAACTGAAAAGAGGAGCGACCCAGGGATGTGTGTGCTTTGGGGACCTTTAACAGAATGTGACTGGCAGAACGGGTGTTGTATGTGGAGGATGAGGACTACAGTAGATATCTCAGATAGGAGAGAGTTATGCTACTATGTATTATGGATGACACCTTTATAGATCACAGGCAGAGATTTGACTCAATGTCACTATTACAGCTGTAGTGACAATCCCCAAACCCACTATCTCATTAAAAACCAAACACATCTCTCATCCCCCACCCCTGTCCCTCCTCTACCTCTATGTGTTTATAGGACACCAAATGGCGCCCTATTCCATATTTAGTGCACTACTTTTGACAAGGACCTGAAGGGCTCTGGTTAAAAGTACTGCACTATACATGTGTACATGACCGTAAGTACATCTCAGAACTACCCAAGGGCCAGGCCACCCATACAAAAACGTATGCACACACTACTGTAAGGAGCTTTGGATAAAGATGTCTGCTAATTGGTAATTGTGTTATTATTATATATTACATGCTATAGAGGACTGCAATGTACCCTACATGGACAATCATGCTACAGTTTTCAAGTGCGTGCCCTGTGGACATCCTGTATGATGTGATGATGAGAAAATACTGTCAGTGTAAATGTGCTGACGAACCATGGCAAAGAGACAAGAGCTGAGCCTAGTTTTATCCTTAATGCCTTATTTATGTACTTTAACGCCTGCCTTCATAGCCTTCCATAATTATACCCTCTTGTTTTCCACGTGTCGTGCCAACAAACTGAACTGGCCCTTTTATTTAGTTTCACTTAGTTGGGGCTGATGTCAGAGAGGCAGATATGTTTCCAGGTCCCTCTCTACTTTTTTGTCTAGCTGAGGATGCAAGAATCAACGGGGGTGTTGATGGGTCGCATTAGTGCTGTCCATCACCTAAAGTCTGTTAAGAGGTCTTACGATGTCAGGCTTCAGCATTTCTGACAAGCTTCCCAGCTTTTGCTTTCCTGATCCGTAAAAGGGGTGATGGCCCAGTCAGAAAGATGGGAGAGGCTGAGCAATCAGACACTGACTGTAAAAACAGACTGAGGACAGAGGGTCAACTCGGAACAAAAAACCCATTCCACCACAGCGGTTGAGACACATTAAGTACAGGGACGACGACTGGAGTCCACTGACCATATAACAACACACCCTCTTTAAGTTAAGGTGCAGTAAACCTCAGGAGGTCAGTGCTGGGGAAACTCAAGCAGAAGTTGGAATTCAACAGTCCTTTCACACTGCTCCATGCCAAACCCAACACACAGGCAGAGGGGAGGTGAACCCAACACACAGGCAGACGGGAGGTGAACCCAACACACAGACAGAGGGGAGGTGAACCCAACACACAGGCAGAGGGGAGGTGAACCCAACACACAGGCAGACGGGAGGTGAACCCAACACACAGGCAGACGGGAGGTGAACCCAACACACAGACAGACGGGAGGTGAACCCAACACACAGGCAGAGGGGAGGTGAACCCAACACACAGACAGATGGGAGGTGAACCCAACACACAGACAGACGGGAGGTGAACCCAACACACAGGCAGACGGGAGGTGAACCCAACACACATGCAGACGGGAGGTGTACCCAACACACAGGCAGACGGGAGGTGAACCCAACACACAGGCAGACGGGAGGTGAACCCAACACACAGACAGACAGGAGGTGAACCCAACACACAGACAGACGGGAGGTGAACCCAACACACAGACAGACAGGAGGTGAACCCAACACACAGGCAGACAGGAGGTGAACCCAACACACAGGCAGACAGGAGGTGAACCCAACACACAGGCAGAGGGGAGGTGAACCCAACAAACAGGCAGACGGGAGGTGAACCCAACACACAGACAGACAGGAGGTGAACCCAACACACAGACAGAGGGGAGGTGAACCCAACACACAGGCAGAGGGGAGGTGAACCCAACACACAGGCAGACGTCTGTGAACACAAAGAGGGATAGAGTTTCCCACTTGGCAGCCCCTAAGAGACTCAAGATCACTTACCAGGGTCACAACGTACATCCCCAAAATCCCCCCACACTCTCCCCACCTATATGAGACCTATCTGACACCCCTCTCCCTTAATACCGCAGACCCATCCATCAATAGCGGGTCGGGCCAGGGCCAGAAACTGGGCCCTGTTCTCTCTGAGGGCCTATAAAAGCCAAAGTGCTGACACAATGGCCCTTTTCTCCCTGGCCATGCTATGGAACCACCCTCTGCAGTTCCCTTCAACTGGCTGCCAAATACCTACAGTTTTTATCATTACTACTACAGCTATTGTAATTTATGCGGGGTCTCTTGTCGAGAAATGAAATATAAATAAATAATAGGGATGCAGAAAGAAAAATGGCCCATCGCAAAGTAACTGGGAGAAGTGAAGGAGGAAAATAAGGAACTGTGGCCTGCGAACACCAGCAGTCCACTGAAACAAGACCCATAAGACATAACTCTATGTGTAGAAACCAACACAAATATCACAGGGCACTTTATAGACGGATTGCTGGATAAGCAATATGGGTTAAAGTCATGGAGCCAGAGGAGAACCTTCCAAATGGTTACCAGGGGACAGACTAGACATTGGTTCTCACACTGTTGAACACGGAGGGCGATCATCAAAAACCACTGACTGCAGTGGTGGAAAAAAGAACACCCGGCAATTAGCACAAAGAACAGTAAGAGAGAGAGAGAGAGACCTTTTCCCCAGAAGTGACTTAGCCACAGCAGCAATATCCAACCAACCAGGTCGTGACCTGTACACCAGACACTCAGGAGAGGCTTGTAACTCAGGGACTACTGTGCTGCAGTGCCACCGCAGCAGCCCAAAGCTAACTCATCTAGAATCACCTTCTCCCTCTCTGCTCCAGCTCCTGCTCCCTCTCTGCTCCAGCTCCTGCTCCAGACACAATAGTGTTCAGGCTCAAGGCTAATACTTTGAAAGCGCAGTGGGACAAAGTAAAAGATGCTAAACATTTCTCAAGAGCTTTCAACAAATACATTCCTGTTCTATGCATCTCTGACGATTACTGTACAGGGACACTTCCCTCCAAAGAAAAACTCTAATCTAAAGAGAGGACAGGATGTAATGAATGGAGAAATAGACCTACACATGCTGCCCAGAGAACAGTTTTGTTTGTCTCAATGTTCATATCCAACCACAGTTACAGTCCTCTAATGCAGTCATTTATGTTCATCTGGAACTCAACACAATGTGCGTTTGGAGCGACCAGGCAATTAAAGCAGCATTCCTTCCTCTTAGATAATGGGCCGTTAAAAGTTTTTAACAGGAGGATAAAAATGTCAGCGCATGGAAAAGGCGGAGAGGAGCCGAAGAGAGAGGCGGGACCGGGCCAGGGTACAGATGGGCCCGGGGAGCAACAGGGCATCCAGGGGTTCCACGTCGCGACCTAGCGCCGTCCCGACGGCAAGCGAATGCCCTCAAAGAGACAGCAGATCCAGCTCACTTAGCCAAGTACTACTGTTTGGGCCCTTCTGCCAACCGTTGGTTCCCTTCAACTCCCAAAGGCCCAGTTACAGCAGCAGCTTATTCGCTTATTGGGAAGAGAGAGAGGGCATAAACAGTCCCAGACAGGGAAAGTGGCAGATGATTGTGGAATTATATTTTCCCATAGGATACATCTGCATGTCTGTGGTTAGCATGAAAGGCACCTAAACTACCAACAAACCTAATGACATAATTTCTGTAGTATGTTTCCAAAACAATACTTGCATTGTATTGCTAAGTGGTTTAAATATGTTTGGTTTAAGAGACTAGATAAGACATGATTTTGAAGGCTTTTCTCACGTGCCTCTGCTTCTCTACCTGTGGGTGTATGGATTCTTTCTTGTTGCTGTTGTTGTTGTTGTTGTTGTTGTTGTTGTTGGTGTGTGTGTGTGTGTGTGTGTGTGTGTGTGTGTGTGTGTGTGTGTGTGTGTGTGTGTGTGTGTGTGTGTGTGTGTGTGTGTGTGTGTGTGTGTGTGTGTGTGTGTGTGTGTGTGTGTGTGTGTGTGCATCCATCTGTATGTGTGTCTACTCTGGAGCACTTGCTGTGCAGGGTTTCCGTTAGGAAAATGTGTCGCCAGACACCGTGACCTGGAAGATTTTAATTTACCGGCCGTTTGAGAAATGTACCAGACCCATATGTATTGGGTACATAACCCATTATGGCGTCCACCCACAGTACTCACAATGACAGAAATAACATTAAGATGATGGTAATGCTGCTGGACAGAACACGCTACTCATGTAATGAAGCAGACAATAAAACATAAATTTCAAACATTTGCAATTTGCGGGAAAACACCATTCTAAACAGCGCAAGTGGTTCAATATGTTACGATATGAACATCTCTGTTAGAAAGCGGAGGGGATCTAAAGACGCAACAACTAAGTCGGGTTGCTAATATGACTAGGATGGTGCCTTTGGTTTCCGGACAACGAAAGAAAGTTGATATGAAAATCAATAGAACAGGAGAGAAATGGCATAGAGGTGGGTTCAATAGAACAGTAGAGAAATGGCATAGAGGTGGGTTCAATAGAACAGGAGAGAAATGGCATAGAGGTGGGTTCAATAGAACAGGAGAGAAATGGCATAGTGGAGGGTTCAATAGAACAGGAGAGAAATGGCATAGAGGTGGGTTCAATAGAACAGGAGAGAAATGACATAGTGGTGGGTTCAATAGAACAGGAGAGAAATGGCATAGAGGTGGGTTCAATAGAACAGGAGAGAAATGGCATAGTGGAGGGTTCAATAGAACAGGAGAGAAATGGCATAGTGGTGGGTTCAATAGAACAGTAGAGAAATGGCATAGTGGAGGGTTCAATAGAACAGGAGAGAAATGGCATAGTGGTGGGTTCAATAGAACAGTAGAGAAATGGCATAGTGGAGGGTTCAATAGAACAGGAGAGAAATGGCATAGTGGTGGGTTCAATAGAACAGTAGAGAAATGGCATAGAGGTGGGTTCAATAGAACAGGAGAGAAATGGCATAGTGGTGGGTTCAATAGAACAGTAGAGAAATGGCATAGTGGTGGGTTCAATAGAACAGGAGAGAAATGGCATAGTGGAGGGTTCAATAGAACAGGAGAGAAATGGCATAGAGGTGGGTTCAATAGAACAGGAGAGAAATGGCATAGTGGTGGGTTCAATAGAACAGGAGAGAAATGGCATAGAGGTGGGTTCAATAGGGAGGTAAATGGAAGTACATTTGCCAAAATTATATAATTACACGTCTATACAGAAATAACTAAAATAATTCAAAATACTTATCCAGAAAGCATGACTTCGGCAAAGATGAACTGAGGATCATTCATTAGCTTATTAAAAACAATAGCAGTGGATTGCTTAAAATCACAAGTTTGTAGGTCTATGCCTATTTGGGAAGCTCGCAATTTGGCAATAGGCTAGCTGATAATTGAACAGCAGCTGTCAGTGAAAAGCATCTGAAATATGTGTGAAAATAATGTGTCTTGAGTACAATTTAAATGTTGAGACAAGAAGAAGGGGGGTGTATGGAGAAGATATAGGTCGAGTCTCTCTCCAGAATGGCTCAGCTGTCTCCAGCCAATTCTTGTGCATTCATTGCTTCATTGTGTGAAATGTTTGCCCTTTGATTTTGTATTTATTTCATCAATTCCCCATTACATATGTCATCAGTATTAAATGTACCGTTAACCCCTGTCATTTTGAATTGTTGCGCAATGAATGGGTTTATAAAAGCACATGTTTTACTCCAGCAACAACCAACTGAGGAGCAGCAGGAGAAATCCCGCTCAAAATAGTATGCTGTGCACGTGTGATAGGTGTGTTGGACACAGGGACATTTAATGCCACTAAATGAATGAAATGAACCGGTCAAACATATTTCCATCAATGAATAAAAAGCATTATTTTTGCAAATTGTTTTTTGGGGGCCGGAAAAAGTTGAATTTATCGTCTTAAGAAAATAAAAACGGCCAACAGCCAGCTAACGGAAACCCTGCAACTGTGGGACATGCCCCTCTCTACCTCACTCCTCATCACTCATCACTTCAAGGTCACCTCTGCTCTCCCTCTCCCAGCGGACCCCCCCCCCCCCCCCCCCCCCCCCTGACAGAGAAGGGCACACAGAACAAAATAGAGCAACACAACACACCAGAGGCTTACCGGAATACCTGCACAAATAAAGGAGGCCACCCTCTCTTTTTAATAAAAAGAAAAATGTCATTTCAACGCCACATTCTTTCTGAAATCAAAGGTAGACCAGCTGAAAGCAGCCGTCTATCTGACAGGAGAAGGAGACATGATTCCGGCTGGCCCTCTGGGTAAAGCAATGGCGGCAAAGTGTTCGTGTAAAATCCCCTCTGACACTAAGGCAATCCACTGTGGCATGCTAGCGCAGCTAGCTTAAAAATGGTCTTCAACAAACCCGACTATGCAAAAGGATGCCCGACACAAAAGAAGTATGGAGGATTCAACAGTAGGGCAGCCAAAACTTGCTAGAGCCGAAGCCACTGATGTACAGTGCCTTGCGAAAGTATTCGCCCCCCTTGAACTTTGCGACCTTTTGCCACATTTCAGGCTTCAAACATAAAGATATAAAACTGTATTTTTTTGTGAAGAATCAACAACAAGTGGGACACAATCATGAAGTGGAACGACATTTATTGGATATTTCAAACTTTTTTAACAAATCAAAAACGGAAAAATTGGGCGTGCAAAATTATTCAGCCCCTTTACTTTCAGTGCAGCAAACTCTCTCCAGAAGTTCAGTGAGGATCTCTGAATGATCCAATGTTGACCTAAATGACTAATGATGATAAATACAATCCACCTGTGTGTAATCAAGTCTCCGTATAAATGCACCTGCACTGTGATAGTCTCAGAGGTCCGTTAAAAGCGCAGAGAGCATCATGAAGAACAAGGAACACACCAGGCAGGTCCGAGATACTGTTGTGAAGACGTTTAAAGCCGGATTTGGATACAAAAAGATTTCCCAAGCTTTAAACATCCCAAGGAGCACTGTGCAAGCGATAATATTGAAATGGAAGGAGTATCAGACCACTGCAAATCTACCAAGACCTGGCCGTCCCTCTAAACTTTCAGCTCATACAAGGAGAAGACTGATCAGAGATGCAGCCAAGAGGCCCATGATCACTCTGGATGAACTGCAGAGATCTACAGCTGAGGTGGGAGACTCTGTCCATAGGACAACAATCAGTCGTATATTGCACAAATCTGGCCTTTATGGAAGAGTGGCAAGAAGAAAGCCATTTCTTAAAGATATCCATAAAAAGTGTCGTTTAAAGTTTGCCACAAGCCACCTGGGAGACACACCAAACATGTGGAAGAAGGTGCTCTGGTCAGATGAAACCAAAGTTGCACTTTTTGGCAATAATGCAAAACGTTATGTTTGGCGTAAAAGCAACACAGCTCATCACCCTGAACACACCATCCCCACTGTCAAACATGGTGGTGGCAGAATCATGGTTTGGGCCTGCTTTTCTTCAGCAGGGACAGGGAAGATGGTTAAAATTGATGGGAAAATGGATGGAGCCAAATACAGGACCATTCTGGAAGAAAACCTGATGGAGTGTGCAAAAGACCTGAGACTGGGACGGAGATTTGTCTTCCAACAAGACAATGATCCAAAACATAAAGCAAAATCTACAATGGAATGGTTCAAAAATAAACATATCCAGGTGAATGGCCAAGTCAAAGTCCAGACCTGAATCCAATCGAGAATCTGTGGAAAGAACTGAAAACTGCTGTTCACAAATGCTCTCCATCCAACGAATGGATGGGAAAAAATGTCAGTCTCTCGATGTGCAAAACTGATAGAGACATACCCCAAGCGACTTACAGCTGTAAACGCAGCAAAAGGTGGCGCTAGAAAGTATTAACTTAAGGGGGCTGAATAATTTTGCACGCCCAATTTTCAGTTTTTGATTTGTTAAAAAAGTTTGAAATATCCAATAAATGTCGTTCCACTTCATGATTGTGTCCCACTTGTTGTTGATTCTTCAAAAAAAATACAGTTTTATATCTTTATGTTTGAAGCCTGAAATGTGGCAAAAGGTCGCAAAGTTCAAGGGGGCCGAATACTTTCGCAAGGCACTGTATATATTTGTTATATTTGTTGAAGCGTGGGGAGCCATGTGGCCAATGAAAGCCCAGTCTAGACAAAGAGGGAACAGCAACTGAAGGTAAATTAGAAATGGAGATGAGAGAAAGTGGGAGGGGGGGTGAGGTGCAAAAGAGACAGAGAGAGGGAGGGAGAGAGAGCGGGAGTAAGAAGGAGAGAGAGGGCAGAGAGTGAGAGGAGAGTGAGAGAGAAGGAATGAAAAAGAGGGTGAGAGGGAGAGAATTGCAGAGAAAGAGAAAGCGAGAGAAAGAGAATGAAAGAGGGAGAGAAAAAGACAGAATGGAGGAGAGGGACAGTGTCCTGTAGGTCTTCTAGAGAAACAGTCTTTGATGCTGGACTAATGGTGAGACCTAATAGGTGGCCATGGGAGTGTGGGACGTTCCACTCGCTCCACTTCCCCAGAATAGGAAAAGAGCCTAGTTATACGGTCGGACTGCAGAGCAATGGAGCAGCCACTCCTGCACTTGTAAAAACAGCTCTGCGGCCAGCATACAGCCAGACAGGCAGGCATGCTGAGATCCAGCTCCAGGAATGGGAAGGGACACTACAAGCCCTTCACAGTAGGGGCTCCAGGAGAAAGAGAGGCTTCTCTTTTCACACGACTGGCTATAGCCAGCCATGTCATATCACACCACACCATATCATATATTGGGAAACACTTAAGAATATACAAAAATCTCTCAAAGCATATAGAAAATAAACAGAAATAGAAATAACAGTCATATAGTCCTGTGTGATACTCTCCATGGCAACGCAGATAAAGGAGTTAGATAAATTAGGGACAATTAGCTACTACTCTGTTCAGCAAGTGGGTTACATGTCCCCTATCTCAGCTTCTCTCATACTAAAATAATGTAGCCGCAGTGAAGCAGCAAAACTATGACGCCACCATGTGTAATGGATGTTATCACATTTATAGCATTCACATATAGCATTCACATTCCTGCTGCAGTTATGGCCTGGACATGAAATCAAATGTCCTGATGTACACAAATGCTATAATAGAATGTGTCTCAAAAACTGTGCCTAAAGCTAAAGTCAATTAAAAACTCTAGCATGTGTGTGTGTGTGTGTGTGTGTGTGTGTGTGTGTGTGTGTGTGTGTGTGTGTGTGTGTGTGTGTGTGTGTGTGTGTGTGTGTGTGTGTGTGTGTGTGTGTGTGCGTGTGCCTATATTTGTGTGTGAGTGTGTACATGCGTCTCTGTGTGTGTGTGTGTGTGTGTGTGTGAGTGTTAGACGAGATGAGAGACCCAGCCAGCAAGTCTCATTTCACAAGGGCAAACAACCCCCCTGGGAAGCTACTGAACTCTCCAAACACAGGAAGTGGTTTTCAATGAGGAAGTAAACATTTCCAGGAATGGAAAGTATAGTCATGTCCTACTGTAAAGGGAAGAGATTTTATTTATTTATTTCACCTTTATTTAACCAGGTAGGCAAAGTTGAGAACAAGTTCTCATTTACAATTGCGACCTGGCCAAGATAAAGCAAAGCAGTTCGACAGATACAACGACACAGAGTTACACATGGAGTAAAACAAACATACAGTCAATAATACAGTATAAACAAGTCTATATACGATGTGAGCAAATGAGGTGAGAAGGGAGGTAAAGGCAAAAAAAGGCCATGGTGGCAAAGTAAATACAATATAGCACATAAAACACTGGAATGGTAGATTTGCAATGGAAGAATGTGCATAGTAGAAATAAAAATAATGGGGTGCAAAGGAGCAAAATAAATCAAATAAATAAATACCGTAGGGAAAGAGGTAGTTGTTTGGGCTAAATTATAGGTGGGCTATGTACAGGTGCAGTAATCTGTGAGCTGCTCTGACAGTTGGTGCTTAAAGCTAGTGAGGGAGATAAGTGTTTCCAGTTTCAGAGATTTTTGTAGTTCGTTCCAGTCATTGGCAGCAGAGAACTGGAAGGAGAGGCGGCCAAAGAAAGAATTGGTTTTGGGGGTGACTAGAGAGATATACCTGCTGGAGCGTGTGCTACA